>NC_057688.1:7186569-7304838 GCF_014466175.1 Vespula pensylvanica
TCTCTTTCTTTCTCTATGTATATATATATATATATATATATATATATATATATTTCTCTCTCGCTTTCGTGTTAAGGATAATTATAACTTATCGTTTCCCGGCAATTAAGCAATCGTGCTCCTATTCGTCGATGGAACTAAAGTAATTCGCTTTTTCCGGCCAATAGCGTGCCAATACCATTCTCAGTACTTGCGGACTCCTTGTCTTGCAAGATTGACTTTGATTGTCCCGTTATGTAGTTAAGATATCATTTTTACATGGATGATTCTTATTCGATTGGATTTTCCCACGAATCCATTTATACGGAGAAAATATGAGTGTCTATAAAAGAAAAGTATCGTTAGAAACTAGAGCTTCTATACGAAATTAGTAATCTCATATTTTGATTCTTTATATTTAATTAATTCAAACGATTATTATCAAAAGTGGGTGTTAAAGGTTTTTGTTAAAAGTTAGGAGATTTTAAAAACGTTATGAAAGTAGAAGTTTCTAATAGATTCTTCTTCTTCTTATTATTATTGTTATTGTTATTATTATTAATGTTATTTATTATTATTATTATTATTATTATTATTATTATTATTATTATTATGTGTTATCATCGTCATCATTATTTATACTTTTGTTATTGTTGTTGTTGTTGTTATTCTTATTCTTCTTATTATTATTATTCTTATTATTATTATTATTATTATTATTATTATTATCATTATTATTATTATGGGTATGTTTTCTCGGTTGCCAAAGTGTCCGATTCTTTAAGGTATTTGTGGGAACGAATCCAACATAAAGAAGTCTTGTGAAACATTATAAATAAACTGTGCAATGGGAAGTGCGACTATTGTTATTAAAGTGGAAATTAAGTAAATGAATATATATATATATATATCTACTTATAAAAAAATTAAAAAAATTAAAAAAGATATTATTATTATTATTAAAAGTAATCTTTCCCCTTAGGATTATATCGCATAGGTATCACACATTTCTCCATACAAATCTCTTACTCTTTTATCAGAGATTCCCAAGTCTTTTTTTGATCGTGGAACGATCTATATTTTTTGAACAATAGATCACCCTCTCTCTTAAAAATTTAATGAGGTATTAAATGAAGTAGGTATTGTTTTTTCACTTCAAGTTTTATTGAATGAAATAATACTTAATAAAAAGAAAAGTTCTTAACACGAATGATAAAAAAAATTTGATCGTCTCAATAATTCGATTATCGAACTATTACCCTGAATGTTTTTAATGAAATTCTAAAGTTCTCCATGAAAGTTTGGGAACACTTTGGGAATCGCTGTTTCGTATTCTTACATTCTAATACCTTTATCCTATCTTATCCTATACCTTATGCGGAACTTATTTCGATAAAGACTATTAAATAAAATGAGTGGTAAGACTCGCGTGATTTTGATAAGACTTTTGTGATTTACTTAATTAACATCGACCGTCGGACTGTCACCCGGAACTCCTGAATTTTTTATTAAAACCCTAAGGTTCTATCCTGCAAAACTTGGGAACGTTTTGGGAATCACGGCTCGATATCTTTACATTTGAACATCTTATTCTATCTGATCCCCATCTTATCTTATATCTTACGCTTGACACACGGAATTTATTTTAATGAAAATTATTAAATGAAACGAGTGGTAAGAGTCGCGGATTTCCGCTTTCGAGAGCTATTTAATTAACAATATCTCTCTTTCCCTCTCTCTCTCTCTCTCTCTCTTTGTTTTTTCTTTTCTTTTTTTCTTTTTTATTCGATACGTAAGAAACGTAAGAGAAATGCTGCGAGTAAATTAGAGGATAGTTAATGGAGGAATCACGATTTAACGGCGAGTTAATGTTCGTCTCTGAGAAGATTCATATTTCTCTTAATCCCAAAGGATCGTGGGGTCTGCTATTTCGAAAGTTAAGGTTTCGCGTATTTCAGTACTATGCATTTAATGGTCGTGGATAATGACGGTGTATATATAAGTTTGAGATTCGAGTTTCCTTGAGCAAACAGTTCTACTGGTATGAAAGTAAATACTGACGACGACTGATCGGCCAACCGAACATTAGGGACACGCGCGCAAATTAAATCGAGAAAAGATAATCAACGAACACCGGTGCGAAATGTTCGCATTAAATAATACCAGGGCCATACCCCTCGTTCCGCTCGTTTATTACATACCATTAATTAATTCTCGGCAAATAATCATCGTGGCACGTATATGCGTACGAACACGATTCTTATCGTTACGTATAAACTTTCGTATTTTCTATTTGTAATCTTTTTTTTTTTTTTTTGTATAACGAACGAGTATGTATTTTCGTTTATATATATTAATGTATATATAAATTTAAAAAACCGATTGGAATAAAAATGATATCTTCTCATTTTTTCTGATTTTTTATTTCTGTTTTTTTTTTTTTTCTTTTCTTGTTTTGTCTCTTTTTTTCTCTTTGTGGCAAATAATCAGTTAACAAATTCATTTTATTTCTTTTTTGCATTCTCTTGTCCATGTTTTGATTCGTTATAACGTCGAAATTATTTCATTTCTCTGGGATCGAGTTTTTTCAAGAAATTAGAAACTCTCCGTGGTTCTCAATTTTATACGTTTTTTTATTTATACGCGCGCACTTGTTTAGATATATTATTTAAAGAATTATGTAACGGTGAGGTAATGTTAAGAAGATTCAATTTTGTAAGCGTCAATCGAAATTACATTTAATTATGTCTGTTGAAATTTGGAAAAAGAGAGAAAGAGAGAAAAGTGAAAGGAAAGTATGGAATTTGAATTCATAGAAATTGAAATGTCTGTTGAAGTTAGAGAGTTGACCTTGTTCGAGATATTCAACGAAATATTCGGAACGGGTCATACGGAATACGAATCGTATATTTTGCTTGTTAATTAAAAACAAACGACGGTAATTTACGAAAAGTTCCACGTAATCGATAAAAGCAAAATGTTTTTCTCGCGTTTCGTGCTTAGTCCTTATTCTAAAGAAAGACCATTGTCAATATCGTTGAACGAGTTGCGGAATAAGTTTATCTACGCTTTATAACGGAAGTACCCTTGAAATCTCTTGATATTCGATTGCTCCCAATTGCTTTTAAAGCAAGTTGCACGAGACGAGAGAAAGAAAATCTGTTCATAGATTGAAAAGATCATCGAGATCGTTTTCAAAGAGAAAAATAGACTTACGATAAAGTCGAGCGGAAAATATTTTAGACGAAATCTAATCAAATTGTGGATATATGTGTGTATGTGTGTGTGTGTTTGTGTGTGTGTATAAATATATATATATATATGTATATAGATAATAATAGATAATTTCATGTAAATAAGAACGTTTATAATCATATTAATAATATGTATTGGAACGTATCAATAAGTAATAATAGTATTTTTAATATCTTATAACTAAATATAGATATAATAAAATAATATTGGAGATTGGATTAGCCAATAAATCATGTTAAGATACGCAATATTTTATATCTGAATAAATAATGTAATAGTAGAGGATTGGATTGGCCAATAAATATCGAAGTTTTCAATATTTTTTCTCTAAATAAATAATATAATCATATAGGATCGAATTGGTCAATAAATAATGTCGAAATTTTCAATAAAATATACTAGATGAATATAAAATACTGAAAATATCAATATTATCGACAGCGTACTTCAGATTTATGATTTTATTTCTATTGAAAATCCATTAATGTGCATATATAATAAAGAAAAAAATTATTGTTGGAAAATTTAGCAAGTATTATATTATATTCTGAATACAATACCATCGTATATAGTATTATTTATTCAATGCATTATTCAATGCATTATTGCAAAATTGCGACGTTATTTATTGGTCAATCTAATACTATATTCCTAATACAATACTATTATATATCAACTATAATATTATTCATTTACATATAAAATAGAGTCAATGATTTCTCATTTTCAATTTTATTACCATAAATAGAAATAATAAATAGAAATAAATAGAAATATTACTCTTTATTAATAAAAAAAAATATATATATATATGTATATATATATATATATATATATATATACATATACATATACATTCACATTATTTAATTTCAATTAAACTAAAGAACAATTCTAATAAATCTTAGACGGTTATATCACTACGATCCGCGTTGGATTCATCGCGCGAAGAACTTCGTCGATTGAAGGAAAGCGTCGGTGAATTTTCCGAGGAAAAATACGTCGAGGTGGTTGAAAGATTGGCCCTGGAGAACCACGTCCTAAGGCGTAGGATTCTTAGTCGAAGTACAGACTTTTCCAACGATGCTGCTACGAGTCCGCAACCACCGCCGCCGCCATCGTCGCAGCCGCAGCAGTCTCGTTTCGTTCCACTTCAAGTAGAAGGAGACCCTACCGAGTGAGTTTCATAAGACTCTGTGCTAATTGACTAATTACTCGATCTCCTTCTCTCATTCCTCGCTGTGTGATACGAATTTCTACGAGAAATTTTCTTCATCTTCTTTTCTCCTTTCCTCTCTTGTTCTCTTCTCTCTTCTCTCCTCTTCTCTTCTCTTGTCTTTATTTTTTCTCTTGTCTTTTCTTCCCTTCTTTTCTCGCTTCTTTTAATTTTTCTTTTTATTTTCTACGAAAATGTTTTTTAACGATCGGCTTTCCCAATCTTTCATAAACTACGCTATAATATCGATCACCGAAACTTACGTACTACGTTCAGTTAAAGATTCTTAAGCTTGTAGTTTTACAAACTTAATTAAAGAAAAAAAAAAAATAAATAAATAAATAGAAAAAAGAAAGAAAATTAGCCTAATATAGTCTCGAAAAAGTGTAATTGATTTTTAGTTTCATCTAGGAACTTTTGGCCCATCCTATATATAGATTTAATTTAAATATATACATATTATTTGTTGAATTTGACCTTTCACTTAACTTCTCTTTTTATGAAAATTTATAAATATAAATTAGATTTAACTGAACTTCCGTCAGTTAAAAAATTTTATGTTTATAGTTATGGATTTTTTTTCTTTTTACTTTTTTTCTAACAATTTATATATTGACTTATCGGTGTAATAAACCAAAATAAAAATAGATATGCACAATCGATATTCATAAATATGGTATTTTATTAAAAAATTTTCTGGTTCACTTAAGCAGTTATTTTTTCACCGAATATTATATTTTTCTCGAACGAAGAAAAAAAAAAAAGAAAAACGAACAGAAAAAGTACAATTATTTTTTACGAGAAACTACAAATTATTCTATTTTTATGTGAGCTTTACTGATTATTTTATCTTTATACTGTTTTTTTTTTCTATCGTTTATTTTGTTTCATTTTTTTCTTTCTTCTTCTTTTTCTTCTTCTTCTTCTTATCGATAACACGTTTAACGATATACTCGCAAGCTCGTTAATGTGCAACCGACTGGAAGCTGGAAGCGTAGCCTTATTTACGAGTTTTCGTTGGAAGCTATACCGAAGGAGCCATCGACGAAGCCATATAGTAAAAACATCGTTGAGTCGGTTCACGCTCACGAAATAGGCAATTTCATTATTGCTACCCTTTTAAAAGTTAACTCTCGGAACGAACGTTTTCTCATAGGCGTAGAAATGTAAAAAAAAAAGTTCCGTTTGTTTCTTTCCTTTTTTTTTCTTTTTTATTTCTTTTTTTTCTTTCCCCTTTGTTTATTTTCTTTGGGCATACGTTATCCTAGAAAATGTCAGAGAAGAATCATAAATTTAAGATATTAGGAAAAAGAGGAGGGAGAATATTTATAAATAGTTCTTGTCCTGTCTGACTCACAACAGCGTAATGCGTACGTTGTACGCGTTCTTACAGGCCATCATCATCATCAGCGGACACGGCTAGCGCCACGATGGACGCGTCAGGGAATAAAGTTGTCGTCGAGGAGACGGCAGAGACGATCAGAACGAGTGGGAGCCGACGAAGTACCGGTGGTTCGAGTCCGGAAACTGAAGCTCGTGGTACGTCGGTGATACGCCGTGTTCGAGGTGAATTTCCGCCTTTTTCTGCGGCAACAACAGTTCAACAAGAAGAAAACCAACAAGACCAACAACAACAGCAGCAGCAGCAGCAGCAGCATTCCTCGAGAGATGGTGCACGGTCTAGATGTATTCTGGGTCAGGAAGAGTCCGTTAGCAGTGCTATAGTATCAGTGCTGTCTAAAGAAAGTAAAGAGGACATTCGCGAGGACATCCAGGATGATGTCCAGGACGATAACGAGGGTTCAGTCGTTGTAGATCGTCTTGACATACCAGAGAAAGATAGTGAAGATTTGAGTCTTAGGTCTGTTTCCGACGGTGATAATTCTGTATTCAGTGACAATCCTGAACCTCAGTCGCCGCCTCAGCAAAGACTTATGCAACAGCAAGTTCAACAACAGCAACATCAACAACAACAACAACAGCACCAGCATAGGCAACAGAGTCAGTCGGGTGAACAAGGGAAATTAAACGATCAATCTGAAAATGATTCGGAGGAGCTCGATGACATAGAGCTGATATTCACGACCGATGATACCTGTAGGGATCTAGGTCTTCAAGAGGATCTCGTTTCCATTACGGAAACCGATGCTTGGCAACAAGCAAGTCCCGCTGGGCAACCGGTCCTCCTAAAATATACCAAATCCGCTGAGGGAGAATCTCTTGTTTGCAACGGCGATAAGACCAGTTCCGTTGAAGAAGCAGTCTCATCTCAAAGCTCCAGTATCGATCGCGAAGAGAGCGTCGATCGATTCGACGAGAGCTCCAGTACTAGGCTAAACAAGATGTGGTCTCAATGTTCTGTCCTCGTCGAAACTGACATCAGCAAGTGTGGTGTACTAGAGGAACCTGAACATTCCGCTAGGCATGCAACTAGGAGGAACACTTTGGCTGCACCTCCGACGGCTTACAGGTAATTACATATTTTTTTTATCATATTGTATTGTTCAGAAAGTTCGATCGTGTCGTTGATATATAACTACCAAAAAACTTAATATATATACGGTTCTATGCATTTATTGAAACTAGCTATAAATATAATGACCAAGTCATAAATACATATTTTATCTTCTTTGATTTACTCATCCGTTTCGAATTCTTCAGAAAAAAAAAAAAAAAACGAATATTAAAGTTTACAATAGTAAGTGATAATTACTTGTCTCTTAAAAACGTGCCACATTTTATATTTACATCATTCTTTCGAACTACATCCATTACTCTTCCTACCGTTCTACCTTACTACTTGAGAAAATAGGCCTTCGTTTTAGTGTTTGCATACATTATGTATACATATACGTATGTATATGTATATACAGGCGAACGTAATTAGTCACTTGCCGATCGTAAAGTGTTCTCGCTCGTTTTGAAGAGGTTTTGTTTTTACGTACTAGCGGATGCTAACGCCAACGGTAGTATTCAACATAGGTAGCTAGATAAGTATATTTAAAACGTACTCTCTGTTTGCAGCATAAGTAGTATAAGTTTCGAACGATAACAATCATTGCCGTAATAACGTATAAAAATCTATCAAATCTATCAGTATTCGAACATTATGTAAGGGTCGACGTACCCTTTCACAATGTGGAGAGTATATAATATTTATTTATGATGTATAAGAGTTCTACCATCGTTGGTAAACACATATACTTTTACATATACGAGCGTTGATACAAGAGCAAAAATAACTTTGCGACATAACCCATATACAGTACATACATTATAGATCGAGCAGTATTACATCGTGTTATTAGATTTTCCTTATACAATGATCTCGTTTATAGATACCAACCTTGCTTCTGTCTTTATATAAAAAGATAATCGCCATTATTATTATTATTATTATTATTATTATTGTTTTTGTTGTTATTATTATTATTATTATGATTATCATTATTATCGTTATGTTTTATTTCCTTAATTATGAAAAATATGTAGTTGAAAATTGTCAGAAATCATTGACATGATTACACGTTGGATAATTGCAGGCCAATAATACATCGAGAAGCTTTGGCTGGTAACCGAAGAAAAAGTTCAGCACCTCTTCGTCCTGTAATGGATCGGAGTAGTGGTGCCAAACGTGAGTCAGGAGCACAAACCGACATTTCGGCCCTCCCGGCACAATGGCGTTCGGAAAGCTATCTCGCACATAAAGTGGCTCACACGTTTACAACGCTTCCAAGTAAATTCGCTTTACCGGCTGGTGTACCCGGAAGGCTCAGGTTGTCTGACAAGACACGCGAGGCAAGACGAGTGTTACTCTCGGACATCAGTTTCACCAGCATGGTTCCAGAATTGTCAAGAAGCGCTGATCATCTCTGTCACGATCCGCATGCACAGGTAAAGGAAAAAGAAAAAAGAAGAAAACGAACAAAAAAAAAAAAAAAGAAAGAAAAAATCCCCCAAGAAGAAAAATTCCTTTGCGAAAGAGGAGAAATCGTTTTTACGAGCAGCCTCCGGTTTTTAGCTTTTTGGAGATCATTTTCGAGGAACTCGTTCAAAGTTATTGCGCAAGGAGATAACCCTGACACGCGTTTGCTTGGTGTCGTAAGCTTGGTAATAGAGTAGATGTGGCGGTGTACGCGAAACAGACGGCAGTCAGCGTAATAACAGCTTGATTAATTCAACGTGTGCTAGTAATATGTACGCACAATGATGCTCGTTGTGTGCATCAAGAAGGCCACGAACGAATGGAGCTCTAACGCGGTTTGCTTTACATCCATGAACATGTACTCCACGATATATATATATATATATCTCTCTTTCTCTTTCTCTCTATCTATCTATCTATCCATCTATCTATCTATCCATCTATCTTACTTTGACCTATGTAAGCCATAGATGATGACTAATTGCACCGTATGCACCTAACTTCGACTTACGATCGCTTCCTCTCTACCCGCGGATGTATTTACGTTCATGTCCACGCTTATCCACGTCCATGAGAACGTGAGAAAAATTAACTGGAGTCGTATTTTGCGGCTGCCTTCGTATGTCTTGATGCCGCATGTGAGAATAATATACGCTTAGGATTATACCAACGTAACGAGTTGGATCGTTTAACGATAGACGTCATCGAATGATTTATTTTCTTTAACTTTAATCCATTCATAGAAGAACCTGCAATATAAATCAATGATTAGTAAATTGATCGTTTTTTTTTTTTGCCTATAATCTTCTTGATAATCACGCATCGTACGATATCAGGATATAGATAGAATATTTACTTGCTTGATGATCCTTAAAAAATATCAGATGTATGTGTCATCAAGTCTTGTCTGATTTTCTTTGAAACAATGTTTACGTGTTTTAGACTTGCTTGGGATCTCGTGGTTGTGGACATCGCACACCGGAAGTAAATCGTCGCGAATCCTTAGGATCACCAGCAGGCTATTGGCCTCGTTGTAATCCAGGAACGGCTTTACCAAGTCCTTGCGATTGTCGTTTGTCGGCTGATCTTTATTCCTCGAGATATCGAGGTTCCTTGAGCTCGATACCATCGCCAGGATTAGAAGTCGTGACTGGTCCACCAAGGAGACACTCTTGGAGAGCAACGGCAGCTTCTTTCGACACATGGAGAGTTCCTGCTGCCACTTCTACACCTAGACCGACCTGGTCCTCCATGCCATCTTCTCCCACTCATGTTCACCCACCTGCAACGTCCTCGAGATCCTCGAAGAATGTACGAAAGAGAACACGCTCGAAAGTCACTTTTCAAGGTAAACAAAAGAACAGAACAAAAGGCAAAAATCGATATTGCATTGCTTTATTTAACTTTTATCGCTTTTAATCGGAACTAACTCTGCCTATAAATTAATTTTTTTTTTTTTTATTTTCCTTTTTTGTTTCGTCTTCGATACATATATTTACGAAACATTAATAAACATTTTTACTAACTAAAAAGAAATTATCTCTTATAAAATATAATATTTTTATATCTACACACACACACACACGCATTCACACAATTTTGTTGGAGTGATAAAAGGATTAATGAATGTATTACAGGTAAGCTTTGTTTGAGGTACACGTTAATCACGTGATTTATTTAAAACTGCATTACTGCATCAACTCCGCTTTATTGATCCTATGAAAAATAAAAAAAAAAGAAGAAAAGAAAAGAGGATTACGTTGGAACAAGTTCGTGTTTCTACGTTTCAGAGTGTCCAATGACGCGTGGAAGTTTACCTAACTTGCGCTCAGACATAGTAGGTGCGGGTGACAATAGCGGAGATTCAACGGAATCGCTGATAGACGAGGCGGAGGATTATTTGCGTCGCAGTATCGATTCGATGCTGACTATTTCGAGTACCAGTGCTAGTACGGATTATTGGAGCAGACAAACGGCAGCCAGACGAAGGAGAACTCGAAGGCACTCCGAACCTGATCTTGCACGCGAGTGGATTCCCCCTCAGGATGCGAGACCGTATCTGCCAAAGGTGAATGACCAACTTTAATAAATAAAAAGAAACAAAAAAAAAAATAAATAAAACTAGCTTAAAAGAAAGTACTAAACAATTATATTCGGTATCGGTAAAATTATTAATTTTATTAATACGATATACGACGTAGAGAACCCTAAAATTTCTAGATGATTTTAAGGATCAATTAATCCTTTTCTTTGGAAATTTTTCAGGCCAATTGTTTTCTTTCTTCTTTTTTTTTCGGATTACAAACCTAAGAAAATTTTGCCCTACCTAGGAATATTTAAACTATCCACTTGTTCTTTTTTTTTTTGTATAACAATTACACATATGACATATGTGTATAATGTTATAATATGAATATATTGTTTCTTCGATAGATACCAAGAGATCTGAAGTTAGATCATCTTGTCAAAGTAATCTCACCGGAAGGAAGAGTCCTTCAAGGTCGTGTACGATACGTTGGTCCTATTCCTGGTCGAGAAGATTCTCACGTGGGTGTTGAATTACCGAACGTTAATGGTTCCTCCGATGGTACTTTTCATGGTAGAAGATTTTTCGATTGGTAAGTCTTATGCAATTCTTATGTATGTATATGTCTACACGTTTGTATATTTTATTTTCTTCTTAACATGATAATTATCAATGCTTTAGTAAAAACATTTTTTGTTTCATTGTTTTATAAATTAATTTTTATTTTCTTTTTTTCTTCAATAAACGTAACAATTATAGAATAATACGTAGAAATCAGTATCAGATTTGAAATTATACGGAGTAGGATAGGATCTTTGATCTATTTATTTTCGATATATTAGAGTTGTATAGAATATTGAAAAAAAGAAAGAATATAAATAAAAAAGAAGACCATAGAAATAAGTCAATTTTAAGTTCAATTTTACTTTTCTAGAAAGGAAAAGCAAAAGTCGATATTCGATCAGAGTAAACGTAGTCCTTAGGAAAAAAGTCTTACCAATTGGTCCAGCTATTTAATTTCGTAATTGCATAATGTTTTTGAGGTAATGGGTCGTAGTACGAGCTGCGTGACAAAAGCAATTCTGTTCGTGATAAATCCTCGCGATACCTCCTTCAACGGGCCTCGCCTTGTACATATATACTCTCTCTTTCTTTCTCTCTCTCTATCTCTCGCTCGCTCTCTCTCTCTCTCTCTTCTTACCTTGCGTTTCTTCGTCTTGTCGTTACTTTACTCGCTAAGTTAAACGTGCATATGCATACGCAAATGCAATGGCGTATCTATGTTTTAATTTCAAAGTAATACTGATATCGTGAATTTCTTTTTTAACGGAGTATTAAATATACGAGATTTTAGATAATATTGTAAGAACTTATACTATTTTTATTTTGATTGATTGATTGATTTATCTTTTATCTCTTTCTTTTCATATCTGTGATGTTAACAAATATGTAATTAATTAATGTTTTCTTTCTCTTTTCTTTTCTTCGTTTTTTTCCTTTTTTTAATTTTACTAGATCGAAGTGTTCAAATATATTTATTGATATTTAATAACTAGTAATTTTTTTAGCTAGCTGATAATTAGTTAATTGATTGTTCTTTGTATTGTATGTGTTTGGTCTTTTTATTTATAGTTAATGTTCAGCTAAGTAAATCAATAATTAAGTCAAGTTAAGGTAGCTGATAATTTTTTAAATCAATTATTATTTGATTTTGATTAATTCGGAGTATTCGATATATTAAAAATAGAGATAAATTATCTTCTATGTGCAGATATATAGAGAGATATGGCAAGAACTATCGTCGATTAGGAGGATAAAATGTCTTGTAAAATTGCAGGAAGTTTGTCGCGTGAATTCTTGTCGTGAGAAATGTCTCGTGCAGGCACACAGCAGCTTATACGAAAATCACTCGAAACGCGACGACGATGTTCGCGTGACCATCATCGACGTCCCTGAAAGTGCGCCTCCTCAGATTTTGATCTCGAGTTAGAATATATATGCACACGTACACGATCGATCGACCCATTCTCTCTCTTTCTCTCTCTCTCTCTCTTTGTCTTTCTAAGTTAAAAAAGATACAATAGAAATTTTTTCAGAACAATTCATTCCACACATAAATATAACATTTTATATTTAATTATTTATCTATTTCAAAGTTCTTTATGTAAATATCTATAAAGATTATTACGATGTTGATTGAATTTTTAATTATTACAGAGAGTTAACCAAAAGTTTCTAAATGATTTTAAAAATGAATTACTCCTTTTCAAGACTTCAGAGGCCATTCTTTTTTTCTTTCTTTCTTTCTTTCTTTCTTTTTTTCTTTTTCATTTTCTTCTTCTTCTTCTTCCTTTTTTTTTTCTTTTGTAAATTGTAATACAAAAAGCTCAACTTGTAAAATTACAAGTTTAACGGTAAGCATAGAAAAGTCTCGAGAAAAAAGTAATTGAGTTTTAAAAATCGCTTAGAAAGTTCTGACTCGTCTAAAAACTTTTACCCGTCAACCAATCAGGCACCCACTCAGTTTGTTTTAATTTTAATGTTTCTGATCGATTCTATGTAATCCCATTTTTGTATTTACAGCGAACCTGACCGTGCGATCTTCGTGCCGTTCAAAAAGGTGGTCTTGGCTTGGTGCACTGCCTGACCCGATGTACCCACTTCCAAAGTAACACCGCGAATTTTGCTCTCACAATATACAATGTAAATGTGGATACGGCGGTATGTATGTACAGCACACATAAGTTTCGCTATGACTTTTATAGAATGTTGCTGTGGTATCGTCTCTATTCATTTCTTCCAACGATTTTCGTAAGTAAAAATATATATAATTTTTTTTTCTTTTTTCAAAAAAGAAATAAAATCAAAGAACGTTTAGTGGACAAAAAAAAAAATCGTTGATCGGTATCATTTAACGTTCGTTCGAAAATTTATCTTAAGGGTTTAATTAAAAGTATCATTGAACGATAAATCATTGATTTAAAAAAAAAAAAAAAAAAAAACAAACAAAAAAAAACATCGTTTTATTGATAATAAGCATAAATATCGGATTTAGAGATGTTGCCAGAAAATATGAAAACTTCTATATATGATATAAATGATTTACATATTTGCAAAAGAAAACCACAATTAGACGTGCGTACACAAAGCCTACATAATGTATCTATATTTATATATATATACACACACATACGCGCACGTGCATATATTTTTAAAAAAGGACTCTCTCTCTATATTATATATATATATATATATATATATATATATATATACACATAGTACATATAGAAAATAGTTATCAATAATTGTGTAAAAAGGGAAAGAGATATCATATTGAAGAGGCTACATGTGTATTATTATTTAACGGAAGCTCGGATCGATTGTGTTTTTTTTTTTTTAGATGTAAGTAACTCTCTTGTACAAATAAGTTATATACTTTATATATATGTATATATATATATGTGTATACATACATATATATATATATGTATATATATATATATATTTAACATATACATTTATTGTCTACTCGCAAAAGAATAAGTAACTATAGTTACTGATTACGTCAGATTACGACACAAAAAATCGCATGCGATGAATTTTTTTGCAGAGACCGATAATTACGGCAAATTATGTGTATGTTTGTATGTATGTATGTATGTATGTATGTATGTATGTATGTACGTACGTACGTGAATCTTCCAGATAATATATGTCAGTCGATCTTTTTCCATGCTTCAATGCCATGAAAAAAGAAATAAAATGAGATAAATAAATAAAAAAATTCTCGATTTCAAATGACCGACATAAAGATTGCATTACGATCATTCGAAAAACAGTGATATTTTAGATAATATTTTAGATAGCATTGGAAAAAAAAAAAAAATAAAATAAGGAAAAAAAGAAACATTTTTCGGTTTATCGTTTCGGATTTTAGAAAGGTGTAAAAAATAAAAAAAAAGTATAATATTAATAATAAAATATCGTAATATTCTATTTAGACACCGAAGATATGATAGATAAAAAAATATATATACATATACATATATATATATATATATATATATATATATATATATTATAATATAATAATAATCTGCCGTTTAAATTTCGATCTCCAAGAAGTTCTTTTCTCAAAATGGAATTGCGTGTTCGTGCTGTGAAAGAAATAGAATTTCATATTCCGGTACAGTAACAAGGAACAAATATTCTCGATCAAAATAAAATAGATATAGATATATGTAGCTCGTATGCGAGCCATTCTCTCTTTTTATGCATAATATAATTAATAATTAATAATAATATATCACGTACCTGTATCATTGACAATTATTACATTTTAATGTGCTATTTATACGCGAATTGTGGATGCAACACACAGTTATAGAGATATTCGATAATACAGGGTGGACAACTAAAAAGTTTCTTGGTGAGCCAAAAGATCTTAGATGATTTTAAAAATCAATTACTTCTTTTCCAAACCTTTTAGGATAATTCCTTCTTTTTTTTTAAGTTTTAGATATTTCAGTAAAATTACAAGGTTAGTTTGTAAAACTATAAGCCTAACTACGAATCTAAAATGTTTTGGAAAACATTAATTGATATTAAAAATTATCGAAACAATTTTCACTTACCTAGAAACTTTTGGGCAAACCTTGTATATACACATATGTGTGTATGTATATATATATATATATATATATATATATATATATATATACATATGCATATAATTTTGTAAAGTTAGATAACGTTTCATTGTAAATTTTCTTTTATTTTCTTTTATTTATTGTTTTTATTGTTTTTAATCTTTTTTTTATGACATCATGGCCATCGAAGGTCCACGAATAACAAAAACTAATATGCATTATAATTTAAAAATAATGATCTTTGCGAGATAGACTGTACCTGTATATTATATTGTCCATTAAGAAGAAACGCACGAAGTGTGACGTAAGCTTTTTTTATTACATTCAGGCGAGTTTAGAAGATTGCTAGGTGTGTCGAGAGAAAGAAACTGCAATTTCTACGTCAATGAAATTAGAAAGAAGAAAGTTTCACCATTTCTATTTCTTTCAGTCGTTATAATTCGTATATATATATGTGTGTGTGTTTATATATATACACATACCCACATACACACACATGTATATATGCATTCATCTATATATACAGGGTGGGCTAAAAGTTTCTAAGTGGACCAAAAGTTCCAAGGTGATTTTAAAAATCAATTACTCTTTCCGAGGCTTTTTAGGCTAATCTTTCAATTTAGGGCTTCTTACAAGCTTAAACTTGTAGTTTTACAATATACAAAAAAAAAAATTAACCTACAAAGTCTTGAAAAATAGTAATTGATTTTTAAAGTCACCTAGGAACTTTCAGCCTAGAAACTTTTGTGGCCCATTATATATATATATATATATTAGTAGCGTTATGTATTAACACGAACTGTGAGTTAAAAGAACACGTATATTCATACATACACACACACATACACACATACATACATACACATACAGAGAGAGGACATTTTTCTCGTGTTATAACTTTATTTGATCAATTCAACTAGAAATATCTGCAATCTTGCACGTTCGCAATGCCAGCCGAAACAATTTTCGGCAAATTATAAGACACAAGTGATATATTTCGCGTGACTCCAGGTAAATTTAGTTATGCTTTATTACATGAGATACGATCTTCCGGTTACACGTATATAACTATGTATAACACGCGCACACGCGCACACACACACACACACACACACACACACACACACACACACAGGCACATATATAGAAGCTATTCGCTTGCGAACTAAACTCGAATCTGTGATAAAGGGTTTCGCCTGAAAATTTTCAATAGTTTTCACGAAAGGAATTAAAATTACACACGGACGCCGTCTGTTTATGAATTAAACATTAAAATATTTGATTTTTAATATGCACATACATACACACAGACATATGTGTAATACATTTTTATTATTAGATTATTTAACAAGAGAACTTTATGACGTCGCATGGTGTTTTTTAAATAACAGAATAGAGAATATCGATATTATTCATTTTACACAAAAATAAATCACGAAGGTATTCGAAAATTCTCGCTCACTGACGATTATGAATTTTTTATTGATTTAATTTATTATAACTGAACACACAGACACACCCAGCAATATTTGACGATAATACTTTAAATAAATGTAAACACGAATGCGTCTTCTCTTCTCGAGTTACATATACATTTTAACATTGCCATTATAAAAAAAGAAAAAGCTAGTTAAGTAGTGTATTTTACGGTTATTATCACTTGCTATAATCAACTTTGGACGAAGATTTATTATTAATAAGTCTTTCTCTATCTAGTTTCAGTACAACATATTATTTGTGATCGTTGCGTTTTAAGATTTATTATATCGTTATTATAATTAACTTTTTTGTTTTTATTATTATTATTATTATTATTATTATTATTATTATTATTATTATTATTACTATTATTATTATTATTCTCTCACAAAGATTTTTACAATTTTTATTTGTGTTAGATAGAAATATATATATATGTATTATATATATATATATATATATATATATATATATATAAAACATCTGTACATAATGCCAATTTCACACAGACATTGAGTCATTTATATGTACAATGCATACGTATGTATGTATTTGAAACGCCGAAGTGCAAATATTTTCCAAAGCACGTTTAAATGGACACATCTAATGTAGCGCTGTTCAACTTCTACACAGACCAAAGGCTAATCAAATAATTATAATAATAATAATAATAATGATAATGATAATAATAATAATAATAATAATAATAATAATACTAACAACAATAATAATAATAATGATAATGATAATGTTAATGATAATGATAATGATAATAATAACAATCATAATAATACCTGAGCTCAATTTATAATTTACAATTTATTTTTTGCGACAGTATTTTTTTTTTTATTTTTGTTTTATTTTAATCGTTAAAAAAAGAAAAAAGAAAAAAAAAAGAAGAAATTATAATTTACGCGGCTACGTCAAAAAGAAATAAATTACATTAACGAGAACACTCGAGGATGGATTTCATGTGCTATGAATAAACCACAAAAAAATGGTGCCGCGAGCCGGATGTGGCTTTAGTGTAGAACCACAGTTGAACAGCGCTGGTCTAAGGAATTAGTTTTGATAAGTCGTAAAAAACATAACGCTACACACTGTGACTATCTTTCTCTTGGACAATTTTTCTTTTTTTTTTTTTAATAGCATTTAGTAAAGCGTATAATATATGTATATGTAAATCAATTTAAGATGGAGGCACACGATGGACCAACGCTTTAATTACTGTTTCAAATCATCTTTAAAAGATTTTTTTTAACAAAATTTGCATTTACTTATAACGATTCTATTATTACCATTTAAATCGAAACACACACATACACATACACAGACAGACATATTAAAAATACCGTATAAATTTCCTTAAGGCATAATAAATAAAAAAAAAACACACACACACACATACAGTCATATTAGAAACATCGTATAAATGTTCTTAAGAGTAATAAGTAAAAAAACACATACATATACACAAAGAGAGATATGCAGTATCACTGGAAAACTCCTTTATGTATTTTCTTAAGGAGTTTTATGTAAAAAAAAAAAAAAAAAAGAAAAAAAAAGAAAGAAAGAAAGAAAAAAGTAAACGAAAAAAAAAAAGAAATCACAAACACACATACATACAGACACAGCACGTTGTAATAAAAAAAACATATTATATTTTTTACTTGCTGCAAAAAAAGAGTCGTCGTGGGAAGACCTTACCTACGTTAAAAAGTCAAATTTTTTCCTAACATACGTTCGTTCTCTATACGATATTTTATCTCTTATATACATATATATGTGTGTATACTACATATATATATATATATATAAGTACGTACATATATATACATATACATAAAAACGAAAATGGGAATAACACATACTGAATGTAATTAAGTGGCAAAAGCATTGTAGGGAGTAACGTTGATCGATGTTAATCGCTGTAATTACTGTTACGTTTAAATGTTTCGATGTGACATAGATAGATAACTCTCGAAGAGAAAAAAATAATTATAGGAAAGAAAGAGAGAGAGAGAGAGAGAGAGAGAGAGAGGGAGAGAAAGGAGGAATAACGATGTGCACTTAATACGATCGGTTGTTATCCTCGATCTTATTATCCTCGTCGAATTATTGTTTCTTCGTTGAAATATTAAGATAAAATAGAAAAAAAAAGAAAAGTCAAGAAAAATCGTGTATTCGCTGTCATAAATATATGGCATAAGACAGCTGACGGTGTAATAAAAAAAAAAAAAAAAAAAAAAAAAGCAATTGATTAGAAGATTTCACTTTTGTGAATTGCATAGATAATTATTACATCTCTTTGTGTGTGTTCATGATGATTTAGACGTTTGTTATTCGAAGATAACAAAATACGACGATGGAGAAAGAAAGAGAGAGAGAGAGAGAGAGAGAGAGAGAGAGAGAGAGAGAGAAAGACAGTCAGTTTGGATCGATAGATCTCCTCTAATCCTCTGTTTCGAGAGATTATTAATATAAGATGGCTACGATATGGTACTTAATGCTTCGTGATTCGTCAAATTGGATGATGCTAAGAGAGGATGAAAAGTGACTCTCGATGAGATTGTTATCACTGTACCTAACTAGATGTTAACGTAACGAAGAGATATTGTCGTCACTCTACTATTTATTGTATCGTAACGATGGGTTAATGATCATAATGATGATAATGATGATGATGATGATGATAATGATGATAAGAACGATAAGTATGATGATGATGACGATGACGATGATGATGTATCAGAAAAATAAAACTATTATTACTCAATAGAAAATGAATATTTAAAAGAGTTCCTTGGAAATATCGATTTCTTTTTTCTTTTTCTTTTCTTTTCTTTTTTGTAACTAGCTTTATGAAAAATCTCACGGATGGATAAATTCGCGTAAATTTACGAATAAACTATTTCGTCTCGTAAATGGATAAAAAGTTACGTTAGTCCTCTTGAATCCTGAAATCGAAAGGCGCTTAAATCGCAGATTCGTTGGAGAAACTTTGAATAAAGGTTCGCTAGAATCCTAGGGAACACCGTTGAAAAGTTTTATACAGAGCTCGAATAGTTTCGCGATAGGGTTTAACGTAACGTTCGCCAAAGTTTTCCAGACGGTTTGGGAAACGGAATTTGAATACCTCAGTTATATATCTTCCTCGTGAGAAAGTTTGTGCTGAATAATTAACTAATCCGTTCACGTTATCGCGTGTAAGGATGGAATATAATTGTTTTCCTTATAACATCTCTATTATTAACTATATATATTAGAAGTAAAAGCAATAGGAAGAAAAAAAGAAAAAAGAGAACAGATCGTTAGATCTTATTGATCCATTATTTATTAACATAACGTTGGATAATATCAAATTATGTATAATCTCGTGATACATACGTACATATATATTTATCATAGATTTTATTTTTCAAATTAGAATGCACGAAGTGAAATGAAAATTATAAAAAAGAATTCAAATAAATTAGACATAATCCGATATTAGAAAGTCGGTCGAACGTCGATTATGGTTGTCACGATTATAGAACAATTAAGGTAGTCTCAACACTGTGAAGATATATGGCTCGTAACATAATTCTTGGAATTCGATGGGATCCATTCATATTCGTGATATATATGGATATCAACGATGAGCTGGATAATCGGCGTACCAGCCAAATGCACCGTTAGATCCGGTATGTCCGCCATAATCCACATAATCCAGAATTTGACCGATGGATCTCTCCGCTCGTGAATTCTCCAACTCCTCGTGATGAAGATTTGGCACGGCTATAGGTACGTAAGCTGGATCTGCTTGACGAGCAATTCTTGGAGCCGATAGTGATATCGGATTCAATTCTAACACGTCTATACCGTCAACAGGGATGGCAATGTAACGCCTACCAGCTAATACATCACATACACCGTACAACATCAATAATAATAGGACACCCTGTGTGTAACAGAAATAATTGAGTTATCAATTTACGAGATAGAGGCCTTCTTTTGCATTAGGTGATTCTAAAAATCAATTCGATAAAAATCAAAAGACGATTTCTAAGTAGGGTGAAAGAAGACTTCAAAAATCGATTATTATATCGATTATATCCTTTCCAAGAGCTTTTTATAGGCCAAACTTTTTGATTTTTAGACCGTACAAAAATTCCTCGGAATGTAGTTCTACAATTTGCGCGAAAAAAAAAAAAGTAATTGATATCGTTAAATCACTTAGAAACATTCTTGGTCAACCCTCTGTGATATTCTCTAATTCGATTAATTTTGAATGAATGAAATCTTTTGAAGAACTTGTCGAATATGCAGATACTTCAGATCTATCAGAATTATTTTCTTAAGAAAAATAGTAATGAGGTTTACCAAATTATTCATTGTAGTATCGTCGAACTCAATTCGGATGTTAGATGAACTGAGGAGAGAGTCACCGTCAGCGACGTTTTATACAGATCCGCTTGGCCGCAGCTTTCTCGTTTTACCCGACCACCGAGTTGTACCAAGCATCGTATCTTTCAAAGAAGAGGTAATTATTTCTCTTCGTAGAGTTCTTGTAACGTGTTTATCCTATTGTAAGTTATGTTAGTCGTACGTTTTCGCTAGAGTAAATAAGACTTAATCATTAAAAGTCTGCAAAATATATATTGCTACTTTTTTTTTTTAATTTGTTTGTTGACTTTTTAATTTATTTTTGATTTATTTATTTCCTTTTTAGTTATTTATTCATTCTTTATTCCTTCTAGATAAGAATTATACGTATTGTATCTCGTTGTCGAAGGATAAATAGTCGAAGAGAAACGAACGACTAATATTCTCTATTTCCTCTTTTTAGTTTGACTTTCGATTAGGTACCGCTTATTTCTTTTGAACACCTCCGTGCTATCTATAATATTATTTTGCGGTCGTACGGCCAACTTTTACTTCCGCACAAGAAATCCCGAAAAACTCTATCTTCTAGACACGCTCGTCATGTCTATCAAAAGAATCGTAATGGAGTGAAAAGTGAAAGGGATTAATAAACACTTATTTTAGTATATCATCACAATGATCACACGTATATTTTCTCATCTTTTTCTTTTTTTTTGTGATACTTCTTATCTCACTTCTCTGTTAAACATTACACACTTTCTTGAACGTACAAGCGCAAAAATATTGCAAACATAATAATTAAAAAATATATCGCCAAGAGAAGTTGATTATATAAAAACATAATTACATAAACGTAAATAAAACACGCACACAAGAAAAAAATTTATAATATAAAAATTGAAAGATATTTAAAAAAAAAATATAAAAATATATATATAAAAAAACCAGAAAAACAGAACATCTTGGTGATATAAAATATTGATTGGCATAAAATAATAATTGACGTAAAATATTAATTATGACATAAAATATTAATTATGACATAAAATATTAATTATGACATGAAATATTAATTATGACATGAAATGACATAAAATATTAATTATGACATAAAATATTAATTATGACATAAAATATTAATTATGACATAATACTGATATTATTATATAAAATATTGATTAAAGTAAAAATGTATGATGAAAGAAGTAAATGATTATAAATTTAAAAGAATGCTTATGTATGTGTCGCTTTTACGCAGAACTCTTTACTGTTTATACGTAAGTATGTAAATAAAAGAAAACAAATACTTTTACCTAAAAGTGAAAATATTTAACAAGAAGTATTTTTAATAGATAAGATATATAAAAAAAAAAGAACATGTCTAACACTTATTTTTTGTTTACAATTATTGATGACTATGAATTACAGATATATAAATCTTTTCAAAGATTATACACTGTCGTCAATTTTCATTGTCTTTTTTTTTATATATACATATATATCTCACTTATGTTATACGAACTGATGTCTATAATGTTAATAGAAATTAAATTAAGTTAATCGAGATTCTTCAATAATTCTGTGCGGTAAATAAATTATCTTGTATTTTGTATGCCTTAGTATTTAACACTTTTGTTACAACACATTGTTGTCATAGACAATGTTGGTAAAAAAGTATTAAATGTAAAACTTGGTAAATGTAAAAACTGTAGGATGAAGAATATGTAAGAAAATATCTTACATATAATATGTTGTTACATTTACTACCTATAATATATTATAGATATTAATGTTATAGCCATTATATACAAGACCGATGGAAACGAATACATCAATATTTGTATTGTTACCTTTCATTTCTATTTTCATTATGAAAATTTTAGGTTTATAATAGACATATCTATCCTAATTCAAAACCATCGAATTCATCGGATATGTCACTCTCAAATCCAGCAGGAATTAGATGAGACAAATTATTTAATTCCAGATTTTTGATTTTTGTACTGCATTGTTTTCCGCGATTATTTTTATGATCGGAAATATCATTTGTATTTTTGTGATAGTTGTTATGATCGGCACTTGCATCTTTATCGTGTTCTTTTTTTTGATCGTTGTTATGATTGGAAATCTCAGTTTGATCAGAAACGATTTTATCATCGTTTTTAGTGTCGGCACTTTTATTATTTGCATCATATTCATTTTCTTGATCGTTTTTATTATCGGAATTTATATTTTTATCATTGTTTATATTATTGGAACTTTCGTTAATATCGCATTTGCTTTTGAGATCGTTCTTATCGTCAGAACTTTCTTTTTTATTACATTCATTTTCTTTATCATTTTTGTTATCGGAACTTTCATTTTCTTTCTGTTTTTTCTCTTGCCTTTGCCTTTGTCGTTCTAATTTCCTTTTTTCTCGTTTTATTAGTTTTTGTCGTTGTTTCTCCAATATTCGTTCACTCATTGATCTATTATCAAATATTAATGTATTACCATCTTTGATAAAACGACTTCCTGGAAAGAATAGTTTGTCTGAGCTACTAACGCGATCGAATCTACCGTTATATATCGATCCAAATAGTCGTTTTTCCTCTAATTCCGCTGGTCCTTCCAACGCTTTTTTTCCTTTTTGATTAATTTCTTCTTCTATTTCTTCTTCTGTCATGTTTTGTAATCTTCTGTGTTCCAACATTTCTCCTTTGTTCCATTTTTCTTCTTTCCCCTCCCAATATTGTTTCCATAAATCTTCTATGCTCTTCGAATGTCTGTCATACTCTATACAATTTGCATCGTTTTCCTCTCCCGAGTCCGACGACTCCTGATCGCTATTCCAACTTCCAATTTTGTAGTATTCTTCTTCCAAACCGTTTTGATAATACCAATATTTATTATCATAATATTCGTCTTCGCTATTTTGTACACTATACCAACCCCCATTTTCATCATTATTAATTGCATATTTGGGCCCACGATCATATAATTTCGGTTTATAAGATCTCTGTTCGTGTTCTTCATCGTCAGAATGAACATATATTTCCTTAGATAGATCAAATTCATTAAACTGTGTACCTCTGCCATACGGTTTTATAGCCCATTTCTGTATGAATGCAAATATAATTATACAAACTAATATAGAACAAGTTAGATATTTAATAAAATATAACATTTCAAGTATAAATACTCACATCCGAAAAAAGCTCCGATGGAATTAGGTATACTGTTAAATCTGTATAATCACATAGATTTGCGTATCTTCTCTTGATCAATATATCATTTATTAAAATGTTCTAAAAAAAAATTTAAACGTTGTCATCTTTTCTTCTTTTTTTTTTTTTTTAAGTGTATGTATGCATGTGTGGGCGCGCGTGCGCGTAATCACTTTACCTCATCATTAAAGAGGTCGATCAATGGACGTGGTGAATTTACAGGATATAATTTTCCCATAGATGTGGCTCTTCTTGTATAACCCCGAATAACTGCACGAAATTCCATCTTAGGCTTCATAATAGAATTTTTTAATTTTTCAACTCTTTTCTTCTCATAACTGTTATCGCTAAATTAAACAACATACAAAAAAGAAATATATATGTGTGTGTGTGGAGAGAGAGAGAGAGAGAGAGAGAGAGAGAGAGAGAGAGAGAGAGAGACAGAGAGAGAGAGAGACAGATAAATTAAATCTAAAATTTTTACGTAACTTTGATCAATTAACTTTAATATGATATCTGTTAGATTAAAAAATTTTGTAGAAATGAAATGTATGTCGAGTGTACTGTTCTAACGTCGAAGTTTCTTTTAATTTAATTTCACAAATAGATATTCAAATAAAGAATATATTATTCGTCTTAAATCAAACGTGATATCTATTCGTTCGTCTAATACGACATGAGAAAATTGCATTAGAACGGATATCAATAGCACGAAATCCACGTCAAACTTTTCGACAATTGCAAAACCACTAGCGTACTCAATGACTTCTTGCGGGGTGAATTCGACAAGGTAGAAAGCGTAAATTCAAATTCTCTAATCCGACCGAAATCTTGTTAACGTCCAATTAAAGCTCACGTGTTAGAACGTGCCTGAGAGAGAGAGAGAGAGAGAGAGATAGAGAATGCGTGGTCGAAATCTAAAATAGACGTCGTTCTTACCGATTAAAGAGAATACACTTGAATCAGACAAGTCGAACTGTGTGTGTATACGTTATACATAATAAGATGAAAAGTAATGATTCAAAATATACGAAATAAAATAGGAATAATTATAAAAATAGAAGCTACGTTTCCTTTGCTTCTTCTTTGTTTAAATTACAATGTAATATTTATGATGATGTTATAAAAAAAATGTAAAAAATAATTTCAGTAGGATTGCTTCGAAACGCGATATATATAAAGATCGATAACGCTATTACTTCCTACATTAAAATAGTTTTCGTAATGTAATTAAGCAGATTAAATTGCCTTGTGAAACGCAAAAGTACATTAAAAGTTATTATTAGTGAAATTAGAATGTGTTAGACAATGCGACATACGTCTTTTATGACGTCTACAATTTTATCTACTTTATGAACATTCATTTTCACACAATGTCTTTTATTATTTTTATATGTACAACATGACAAAATTAAAAGAAACAAGAAAATAGAAGAAATCTTTTTTTGTTTTTATATAATAATATCAGATTATAGCATACTCAATGAAATCAAATGATCGAAAAATGTAAATTTTTAAGTTTCCTTTGTTAATAAGTCGTTTTTACGAGATTAGTTACATTTATAAATGTACACCCGATATATCTATGTATATACTGCATGTATAATTATTTTAAGTAGACCTAGACGAAAGTTAAGACTAAAACGATGGAACAAATTCTCAGTCGCTTTGCAGTACTCGCATCGTACGAATGTCGTTCTCATCATTCGAGAGATTATTAATTTTAATAGACATTAATAATGCAGCAAGTGTTTTCAAATTGTGCGATTACAATTATTTTGTCAAAAAGTTTTCTTATATCAATTGTTACATTTTTCTTCATACAAAATACTATTCTCGAATAAATATATTTCCGTACGAATTTATAGAAATTTGAAATACATGCCTTGATGTGAGCGTGGATTGTGATATTTTTTAGTTATAACAAAAAAAAAAAAAGTAATAAAATTATTTTTATTATTATTATATAACGATGATGAATTAATATTAGATTAAATATTAGAGATATGAACTGACATGCAACAAAACAAATTTGTACAAAATGCAATCGATAATATTAATTTATCAGAAAACGTTCGTACTTCATACTTATAAGAATGAATTATTTTCCAAATGATCGTTCATTGTTAAGTTTACACTATTTGTCGAAGAAATATTTTACCGGCTCATTGCGACAAATAATTACTAGGTATCCCCTTTCAGTGAGGGTTTCGGATCATTACGGTTCAATTAAGCGTTATTCGACGTAACTATTCCGTTAATTAATCCAATTAGAGTTATTCATTCTTGGTACATAATATTCTTAACATGTTTTATGAACGGAGTCTTGGAACAGTTTGATAATACAAAAAATTATAACGATAATATGCACAAGTCAATTATCAGTTAATTGAATTTACTTTATATTATCTTTTAAGGAAGAATAGGATAATAAAGCAAGTTTGAAAAAAAAAAAAAAAAATATCAAAGTTTCAACAATCGATATTTCTCGAATATATTTTATCATTTCTTGTTTCGTTTTTTAAATTATTTACTAATCAAAATAATTGTAAAGGTACGGAGAATTATATATAGAATACGAGTCCTTAAGTTTTATCTCGATGTTATCCGTTAAGTAAATTTTATTAATTATTTTTTGTCGATTTATATGAAATCACTATTATAAAATCATTCCATTGTGAATCGAGATTTAAGAAGAAAGTTCATAAAACAAGCTCAAAACAATCCGAAACGGAAATAGCAAGGGAGGCTAAGCAAAGCAATGGAGATTTTTGGCAGTGAGGTAATTTAAAGACTCAGTGCCGCAATTCACAAGGCTACATCAAAGATTGTATACCCAGCACCGTAATTTTAACTCTGAAATAGTTGCCAAAGAGAGAAAGAGAGAGAGAGAAAGAGAGAGAGAGAGAGAGAGAGAGGGAGAATCGTACAAACTTATATATATTATACAGTATTCCTGCAAGTAGGAATAATACGTGTTTCTCTACAGGTCGCGTGTATCGTGACGAAGTAGTACCGAGCTTGATTAGCTGTATGTGGACACGCGATGCCAACTACTCATACGATCGATTGATTAAATTCTCATCCGTTTCCGAAAGTGGGCTTCTACTTAACAATGTCAATTCACTATATCAAATTTCATCTTGACGAAACGAGATCGTTTCGATCGAGAAAACTAACGAAAATGATCCGATTTCATCTTTCTGAACGAATAGAAAATTTGAATTTCTTGACATTTCGCGCGAGATCACGCGCACCTACAAGCGTGAAATTTAAATTTAATTCGTACATGTACGTACGTTCGATCTACGTTCTAACGATTTTTATTTTATTTCCTTTTTATTATATAGATCGATTGGAATATGAAGCTTTTGGTACCAAACAGTTTCAGATATTATTTTTAAATATACCTGGTCTATCGCAAATTATAAGAAAACTATTTCGAAAAGGAACTCGATCGATAGTCCGTCTTTCGAATTGAACGTAAATGGTATTCACAGTTCATGGAATTTATCTATTAGATTTTGGAAAGGTTCGGAGGGTGAGAGATCAGAAGAATATTAGAATTAATTTTCTATGCACTTTTGAAAGTATTTATGTGGAAGATAAATAATTGTTAAAAATGCAGACTTATGTTTGCTAGCTAATAGGTAAAAGAGTCACAAACCAAGTAATATTGTGCTTGAATATGTTGACCTACCCATCATGAGGAAAGTTGTACAAACAAAAATACGTCTTCAACTTGTATTCAATGTCGATATGTGAAATATTGTCACGTTAATAGAACGATATTGGAATCAAATTGTGATATTATTTCATTTGAGTATAAAAATTTGTCCATCATTGACAGACATCTGAAAAAGAATGATGAGATTGACCTGATAGTAAAAATACAGATAATACAATATGAAAGTGAAAAGCATTTTAATTTGCATTCTATTCTTATAAGTCGTTCTAATTCGCCAATGTCCTTTATCTAAATTATTGAAACATTCACGTATATCTGATGCTAAATTATTTTGTGAAGGATTAGCTAGCAAAAAATATCAATACATAGTAGCATAATAACTGCTTGTAACAATGTTCTAACAGAAATATCTTCTATATACGTTTCTCCGATAAAAATCGAATTTAAATTAAGAAGAAATAAAAAACAGAATAGACACCTTCTGTATATCCATCTATATCCAGGCCCTACTCTATATCCATCACTAAAAATTTTTAATGATTAAAAATAGAATGAATATACGCTCGAAATATGCACGTCTTCATTCTTTATTTATCGTTTAATCTGTATTTTTTATTTTATTTTAATTTACTTTGTTTATGATAGAACAGTATTATTGAAAGATCACTATATTTATATTCTTGTTTATTTTTTAATCTTCATGCTATATTATTTTCAATAATCTGCATTGAAATATATTTTAATTTTTTTTTTTTCTTTTTCTTATATTAACTTGATTTATGTAATTGTAATTAAAATGAGAAAATGCATATATTTTTTTAATAGGTGAGTAATTAACATTATTAATTTAAAAAAAAAACTCTCCTTTCTTTTTTTTACTTAAATACATTATCTTACCTTTCACTTTATACAGTCAATATCTATAATCAATGATATAATTAAACATTTCTAAAGACCTCACAGCTGAACTTCCATAATATATTTATAGTGATCGTGTCAACGATTTGAATAGATTAGTTCTATGAAAATAAATATAAAATTACTTACCCAGTTACTTCAACAAAAGTTAGTTCACATTCAATGGCTTGTGCTTTGAGATCACTGAACTTGGAATAAAGAGACAGTATATTCTTCTGGTGTATTGTTCTTTCATATCCAAAATCTATATAGTGAACACATGCATATGAATAGTATACTTTTAATACTTCAGCTCTGTACCAACATCCATCATCTTTGCATTTTGCTGCTACTATATCTCCCCTATTTATCTGTTACGTAAAACAAATTCTTATAAATTCCAAGTACATCTGTGACATTTCTTTGTGTAACAGAACGCAATTCTTAATCAGAACTAATACTTACAATTTTCAATCTGTGCTGTTGACGATTTTCAAGTTTTTTATAGTAATCCGCCATATCAGCATGTAATTTAAGTAAAGATTCATTTTCAGAGATCAATCGAATACAGATAGTTTGGACATTTTTGATTTCTGTTACATATACGTTTATACTTTCCACTTCATCTACAAAGATGAAATGTAAATTTACAATTTAATGTAAATAATACCAAACTTTTTGTTAAACCTTTATATATTTATTATGATTTTACCAAATGAAAACATTGCTAATTGTGTATTTATACCATGATACATGTTTTTATAGGAAGATATTTCCTTTTCTTTAAATCTCTGTTCTAGAACTTTTGATTCGATATAATGTATTGCATCTGCAATTTGATTAGTAGTACCGTTTATTATTAGTTTTTGCTTATTATCTGCAAAATAATTCTTTAGATTAATAAATGTATACATTCATTGAAAGATGAATTTTCTATAAAAAAAAAAAGCATTAAAAAATATTATTTAATGATAGCATATTACCTGTTGGACACAACGTTTTATCCACAATAATATTTGCGTATGTTTGTGTATTTATATATACACTATCTTCGTCACTTTCAGACAGTCCAATTATTTTATTACATTCTTCTACAGGTACATACATTTCATATGTCTCAATAAGTGCATAATCTGCTATTATATTTTCTATCATAGCTTCAGCTAAATCTATGCCTTCTTTAGTTCCTACAATTGTGCATGTACGATCGGAATATTCTAAATCATCATCTTGGAAATTTATCCTGGTTTCAGATTTATTCTGAATATCTTTTATTATTAAACCAGCTTTTCCAATTAGAGTAGGTATGTACTTTCTTTTTATCTTTATTTCTCTTTTTAACTTAGGCCGAGCATTATGTACATGGTTTTTTGTTTTACCATCATGCTAAGAAAATCAATATCATTACATTATGATAAATATAAATATATATAGATATATATTACAATATATAGGCTGTCTCAGAATAAATGGAAAATATTTTAATAGCGATTTCAGTACATTTAAATAATACAAACATTTTATATAAACATTTTATATAAACATATGTTCTGTATTTGGCTTTTTTATATAATAAATTTCATAATTATAGTAAATTTTTTGTATTGCCATAATTCTTTTATTAGATAAATAAAAAACTTGATAAAAAAAATTGAATAGTTTCCAGAAAATCTAAATAACATCTGGACATATAGAAAGAATCTAGATCATAGAAAGAATAAGATCGACATTAATAAGAAGTCTGTAGAATTGTATTTAGATACAAAGAGGTCATTTCGGACATTTATGAAAATAAGTAAATAGTTTGTTGAAAATTAAATATAAGTCGAAAACAAAGTCAAACGGGACATATATTTATAGAAACTTTTTTTATTGTTTTGATGTGCTAAAGCCACATCCAAAATATTTCTTGTTTATTCAGATACATCTTATATATTCTCTTATAATCATTATTTTACCTTATACCAACAGTATACTAAAGCGAGACTCAAACTTGTAAAAGAAATACCAACTAGAGATGCTAAAAAGTACTGCTTTGGTATTATGTTCATTTTGAATCACTTTTGAATCTATAATCAAACAATATTTTTTATTAAAAATCGCATATTAATTATATAAAAAAATAATGATTTATAAATAAAAATGATTTAAAAAAATAAAAAATTAAACTAAAATAAAGGCAAAATAAAAAAGTCAAAAAAGGCGATATATACAAAAGAAAAATGTATACGCACACAAACGCGTATAGATAAAGCTCCGTTTTATATTATAAACGTAAAACAAAGAAGAACAAAAGAGAATATAATATTATTGAACGAAAATATATTACAATTGGGAATAAAATTTAACAAAATCAATATTATAGAATATGATATTCGGAGGCGTAATACAAAGAATTCGGAAACGTAAATACAAAGAAGACCAAAAAAGAATATAATATTATTGAACGAAAATATATTACAATCGGGAATAAAATTTAACGAAAACAATACTATAGAATATAACATTCGAAGGCAGTAAACGAAAACATTTACTCGAAAGATATTACAATATATATAAATATTATGATTGTACAACAAGAGAAAGTTTTTCTATTATAAATGGTATAAATCTATATACGTACTAATCCTGTTCCCAAAGATGATCTCTTCGGTCCGCGACAATTCGTAGAACCGAATAAGAGAACGCCCTACTCAATACTCGCGCTTATATACTGCAAGCTACCTGTGACTTTAATTAAGTACTAGTAAAGTCAAGTTAATAAAACTTCCGATAATCATGATTGATTTTAAGAAAAATAAAATAATATAAATTATAAAAACATGATTTTATCAACGAAGAAAGAAAAAATTCAAACATTGTGATAAGAATAAATAAAATTTACGAAAAGCTTGAAAAAAAAATATTATTTGTTTACATTCACGTAGTCATAAATCGATAAAGTAGCCAATAATATAGTACGATTCCTATGATGTTAGAATTTGAATAGAAGCGAAACAATTCTAGCGAATAGAGTCATGGTGTTCTAAAACGAGTGGTAGTCATAAATCAAAGAAGTAACCAATCATATTGCACACCTTTGGAATGATGGCTATCATTTTGCATAGAAGAAAAAAAATTCTGGACGAATCTATTTATGGTATTCTAAGACGAATATTAATTTTAGATATTCTAGACAAACTTTAGATTATTTCGTTTTCAATTATTAATAAAGAAAATTTTTTATTCCGATAATGTAAAAGTCTATGTAAAAGATTATAAACAACGAAATTAAATACTGAACTTAAATAAAAAGTCAAAAATTCTTTTATATTAGATTGATATACATTTACGCGAAAGGAAACAAATAAAAAAGCTTCTTCTCGTCTATTTTAACATCGACAGAATTTTCCAAGAAATTATAGAGGTCAATGAATCAATTTTCTTATTTAGAATTTATACAGATTATTGGTATCCAAATATATAAGTTAAAATCATCTTTTTTTCCCGCCATATTCCAAGCTATTACTTTACCTCATATATCTGTTTTCTCTCAATTTTAAATGTTAAATTGTAACGATAATTATTGGATGACATAATTATGATGTCATGATTTTCGAACGTGTTTTGTCATACGTTGTTATTAATGTTGACGTTCGTGAATCTTATTGCTATATATATTGCTTTTTCAAGCCAAACATCGAAAAACTCCAAGGTTCGAGCCTTGTTACTATGTATATCCTAGCTACCTATACAGTTAACCAATCAGAAGAATGGGGAAACTTCAGATGGAAAGTTTGTGATTGGTCGATTAAGGTTAGGCAAATGTAATGAGTTATTATTTTAATTTGATTCAATCGTATTCAAAATATGAACGAATTAATTTCGTTCAGTTTTATCCGATTTTTCGAAGATTATACTGTCACTAGTTGAATCGTTTAATATTTCCCAATATATATAACATTCATCTCGCCATTGTTCTAATTTCAATTAATAAATATTCAAATAAAAAACTTGTACTCGTCTTACAATCGAATATGATATTTTCTATTGATTTTTCTAATAGCAGGTATAAGAAAATTGTATTAGAACGAATATAAATCGCAAGAAATACACCCTAAATTTTTTATCGATTGCAAAGCCCCTAGATTTTTTTCTACGGTGAAATTGACAAGTCAGAAATACTCGTAAATTCGAATTTTCTAATACAATCAAAATCTTGTTAACGTCTAATAAAAACTCGCGTGTTAGAACGTGCTGACAGAAAGAAATAAAGACAGAGAGAAAATATGTCGTCAAAATCTAAAATAAACGTCATTCTTAACGGTTAAGTGAAATGCACTTGTTTTATTATTATTATAATAACATGACAGAATTAAAATATTCAAAAAGATAGACAGAAACTTTTTTTTATTCTATTTTTATTTCTTCTTTTTATATGATATTAGATTATACCATATTCAATAAAATCAAATGATAAAAAAAGAAAAAAAAATGTACTAAAAAAGTTTTCTTTGTTCCGAATGAGAATAAAGTACTTTTACGAAGTTAGTTCCATTTATAAACGGTCACACACAACGTATCTGCATGTGTAACAATTTTAAGTGGACGTAGAAACGCATAATCCTCACGACGATGATCCAAACTCTCAGTCGGTTTGCAGTACTCGCATTGTACGAATATCGTTTCGTCTTCTTTCGAGAGATAACTAGTTTTAATAGGTATTAATAGTACAACGAGTGTTTTGCAAATTGTACGATAACAACTTTTTGTCGACAAAAAGTCGACGATTTTACTTACGCCAGAAATTGCATTTTTCTTTATATAGAATACTATTTCCGAGTGAATATTTCTCCGTAGAAATTTACAGAAACTTGAAGTGTATATCTTAAACGTGAGTGTAGATTTTATTATTGTTGTTCGTTTAAAAAATAAAGAAGCAATAGCATTATTATTATTATTATTATTATTATTATTATTATTATTAAACATTATGAATTGGCATCTAATACAGAAAATTTATTGAAAATTCAATTGACAATAATCAAGAAACTTTCGTATTTCTTGTACAAACTAATCAGTTTCGAAATGATCGTTCTTTGTTAAGTCCGACTGTAACGAAGAAATTCTTTTAACGACTCATTGCGGCACGTAATTACGAGGTATCCGCTTTTAGTGGGGTTTTTGGATCGTCTACTTTCAATTAAGCGTCATTCGTTGTAACTATTCCGTTAATTAATCCAATTAAGAGTTATTCACTCTTGGTACCCTATATTCTCAACATGTTTTACGAACAGAATTAGAAGTGATAACGTTTTCTTTCCTACAATAATTTTAGAAATCGGATTGGAACAACAGTGTGTACGAGTTATTTATTGATAGGTTATAATTTATATTATTGTTCTATACCGAGAAATATTATAGAGCAAGCTTGAAAAAAATGTCAAAATTCCAACAAACGATTTTTATATATACTTTATTAATTTCCTTCTTTTAAATTGGTTAGTTATTTGTAAAGGATTAAAATTGCATAAAAGTCAAATGTCAAAGATAATATTATTGATTATTTTTCATCGACGTATATCTAATTATTTCTAATATAAAATCTATTATATTCTATTCTATTGTGATTCGAGATATGTTGGTATCGAGCAAACAAAACAAGCTGAAAACAAGCTCAAACGGAAATAGCAAAGGAAAGTGGTAAAGCGATGCAGGTTTTTGGCAACTATATCACAGATCGTAAACTATCGCCGTAATTTCAACTCAAAAATCGTTGCCAACGAGAGAGAGAGAGAGAGACAGAGAGAGTGAGAGAGAGAGAGAGAGAGAAAGAGAGCCATACTTACTTATATATAACACATAGCATTTGGATACGTGGGAATATACGTGTTTCTCAAACAGATCGCGTACAACATTGTGTGTAATGTCGTGTGTAATGTTGGAAAATTGTATTGAGCTTGATTAGGTCTATTTGAACACGCGATGCCAACGAGCTACTTGCACGGTCGATTGATTAAATACTCGCATTCGCGTGGTTGTCTGCATCCAAAAGTGGGCTTCTATTATGTCAACAAACTATATCAAATTCCATTCTTGACGAAACGAGATCGTTTCGATCGAGAAAGCTAACGAAAATGATCCGATTTCATCTTTCAGAACGAATAGAAAATTTGAATTTGTTGATATTTCGCGCGAAACCGCGCGCGGCTACAAGCGTGAAGTTTAAATTTAATTCGTACGAATGTACGTACGAATTAACGTTCGACCTACGTTCTAACGATTTTTATTTTATTTCCTTTCTATTATATAGATCGATTGGAATATGGAGCTTTTGGTACCGACAGTTTCAGATATCATTTTCAAATATACCTGGTCTATCGCAAATTATAAGAAAACTATTTCGAAAAGGAGCTCGATCGATAGTCCGTCTTTCGAATTGAACGTAAATGGTATTCACAGTTCATGGAATTTATCTATTAGATTTTGGAAAGGACCTGAGGGTGAGAGATCAGAAGAATATTAGAATTAATTTTCTATGCACTTTTGAACGTTTTTATCTGGAAGGTAAATAATTGTTAAAAATGCAGACATATGTTTCCTGGCTAATAGGCAAGAGAATCACAAACCCAGTAGTATTGTGTTTGAATATATTGAATTGCATCGTGGAGGAGGCTGAGCAAGCAAAAATACGTTTTCAATTTGGTGTATTCAATGCCAATGTTAAACATTGGGAATATTGCCATGTTAGTAGAACTGTATTGGAATTAAAATCAAATAGCGATATTATTTCACTTGGGTATAAAGATTTGTCCATCGTTGACAGACACCTGAAGAAGAATGGCGAGGTCGACTTGATGGTAAAAATACAAATAATACAATGTGAAAGTGAAAAACATAGTTTGTCACAGGTATAATATATCCTTCAAATTTTATTGTACTTTTCTAAGTCTCACTAACTTGCCAATGTTTTCTAGGATATGGATAGATTATTGAAACATCCACGTACAGCTGATACTAAACTAATTTGTGGAGGATTGGCTGGTATAGAAATACCGGTACATAGTAGCATAATAACTGCTCGTAGCAATGTTCTAGCAGAAATGTTATCTCCTATATCCGTCTCTCCAATAAAAACTGAGCTTGAATTGGAAAAAGACGAGGAACAAAAAGGATATAAAGAAGTACGCCTTCGACGCTACTCAATGCCTATCACTAAAAATCTTTAGTAATTAAAAACTTAACAAAGATGCTCAAAATATTTGCATGTTTTAATTCCCTATTTTTCTTTGTATCTGTATTTTCTTTTATTTTGTTTATTTCGTTTATTTTGTTTATAATTGATGGAACAGTATTATAAAACATTTATATAAAAGGATTACCACATTTATATTCTTGCTTATTTTTTAATCTTCTTGCTATATTATTCTCAATAATTTGTATTAAAATATATTTTACTTAAAATTATTGGTTTATTTATTTTTTATTATTTTTTTTTTTTTTATTATCTATATTAAGTAAGACTTATTTAATCGTAATTAAAATGAAAAAATGTATATACTTTTTGACAGGTGAGTAATTAACATTATTAATTCAAAAATAAAACTCTCTTCTTCCTTTTTACTTAAATACATTATTTCACTTCTCACTAATAGGGTCAATTTCTATACTCGTTGGAATTATTAGACATTTCTAAGGACACAACGGATGAACTTTTACGATATATTTACAGTGATCATGTTGATAATTTGGATAATCTTGCACCTCAATTATTATCTTTGGCAGAACGTTTTTGTTTACAAGGTATTCATGATAACAAAGGTTAAATATGAACACATCATAAATTCCGATATATCGTATTTTTTCTAGGTTTGAAAGAACTTTGCGAAAGAAATTTAATAGAAACAATTACTCCATATAATATAGCCAATCGATTGTTAGTAGCAGATGAATTTGGTTGTGAAATATTGAAAAAAGCTAGCTTAGCTTATTGCGAAGAAAATTTAACAGTACTTAACAAAAGTCTTGCTTGGAAAATGATGGAACAAATGAATCCTGAATTATTTAATGAAGTTTGCGAAGCTGGAATGGGAAGTTCTAGATCTAGTAACATAGATGATAGTGAACTGAGTAATTAAATTTAGTTCGTTATTTTATTTCAATGGATATTTAGCGATAATGTGATTTTATTATAATATGACATTTTATTATAAGATGATTATATCATTTATTTTAAGTTTTATAAAGCATTTGAAAAATATTAAAATTTATTTTGTCTCATTTCATTATGTTCATATAATGAACTTCAAAATATTTACATATTTATATATTTAGAGAATAACAAGTTATTAAAAAAAAAGTATAAAACAAAATTGTTTACTTGTATGTTTGTGCTCTAAGACCAAAAGATTTTGTAAATAATTTGTAGATAATTACAATTACAGTTTTATAATCTAAAAAGTAAATACAAAAGGGTGTATCAATATCTATTATGTTTGTATTTTGTTGCTACTATGTAATAAATAATTGTCTCCTTATTTGTTATGTAAAATATAAACTCTTATAAATTCCATATATGATTATGACAGTTACTTTTACAGCATAATAATTAATCCTTAATTATATTTAGAGTTTACGTTTATCAAAGTGTGTTTCAAAATTATTAAAATAATCTATCATATCTATAATTGATCGAAATCTAGAATTTTAGAACCAATCAACTAAATAAAAAATCAACTAAAATTTCACATTGCTGGTACATATACCTCCATAAATTCTTTTTTATCTACATAAATAAAATGTAAATTTCTATTTCCTTTAAACAACATATAACTTTATGTTGAACTTTTATATATTTATTATAATTTTACTATATCATAATGTTTCTGCATCTAGAGTATAGTTCAGTTTCACAAGAAGATTTTCTTCCAAGAAAAGAAGTTTATTTTTAATTATTTATTTGTGCACATTTTTAGTTGTACTTATATATTTTCTATACTCATTCCAATTGTTCGTTTACAAGCTTCTTGAAATATATACATTTTATATATCTCAATAAGTATCTGCTTTGCTATTATATTTTCTATTATAGTTTCTATTATAACATCAACTGAATTTATGCCTTCTATAATTCTCATAATTATGCATATATGATTAGGATGTTCTAAATTATCATCTTGAAAATTTATTCGAGTTTCAGATTTATTTTGAAATGAAAATCTTTTATCGTTAAATCACCTTCTTCAATCAAAACAGGTATGAATTTTATTTTCATTTATGTCTTCTTAATTTATATACTTATACTATTCTATATATCTCATTCTTTTTTGGAATGGTCACTATCTCATATGGATCAATATCTTTACATTGTATATATATGTATATATAATATATATATTACAATTTATACACATACACATATATATAGCGCGTTTGTGTACGATCAAACAATATTTTCTATTAAAATGCACATGTTAATTGTTAAATGCAAATAAACGATATTTATAAATAAATAAAAAAGAAAAAGAAACAATAAAACGTAATATGTACTATTGCGCATGCGCGATGCGAGATGGACAATAAATACATTAGTTGTTCTACGGATATTAGTTCGACGTTGAATTTATATCGTGCTTGTTATTCACAGGTAATTAACATATTCCTAAGTTTAACATATTTCTAACTTTTATCGTTCGCATCGATATATCAACGTCGTATTTAAAAGATATTCGTGAGAATAAAACAGTATAATCTTTAATAAATACCACGTAATAACCTTTTTTAATTATTCAATATTACTTTCGCTACATGGATACTTCCTTCGCTTTATAACGATACTCCAATCAATAATCTTATATTCAATAATCGTAATTAATCATATTTCATTTTATGTTACATTTTGATATATAGACGTTTACATATACTACATATCAACCTGAATTTCAAAAAGTAAACATTGCTACTTTCTTCACTAAGTCATATTAATAAACGATTTGTTTGATTATTTAACATTTATTAAGATATAAGTACTGTAGTGTACGTTATTAATATTTATATTTAACCAAAATTTATATAACACAAACTTTTATTAATTTCTTTGTTTCCATGCTTGCACGAGTTCTATTATTATGATTTCTGATTCTTTCCGGAAGAATTTTTATTCTCTATATATTTCTTCTTCTTCTTTTTTTTTTATTTTAAATTAGATCCGTTCATTCATCGTCGAGAGAGTTTAGATTTTTATATGAGAATTTAGAATCTTTCCGTATTATATGTAAAAAAAAAAAAGTTCTTTCTTCCATGCCGTTATGATAGGTAGAACGCTCGTGCAAATGTGGGCGTACACTCGCCTTTATGGGGTGTTCACGGACGCGATTAAATCCAATCGTGGATCCCGACGTAATTTGCAGAACCGCGAAAGCACGATCGGTCGTCCTTAATAATGGTGACTAAAGTTTCCGGTGTTGAATGGTTGAGCTATCAGTTAGACAGTCTTCGAACGTTTGTGGTTAACGTCGAGACATAAATTCTCACGAAGTACATATTATTCCGGAACTTAGATTTTACTTTATTGATTGATATCGCTTTGATTTTAAAATAATAGAAAGGAATAGGTCATATTGACTCATGAATCTTCAAAATTAACAACTTATTATATTTCACGTGATAAACGTTATTATATTTTCGGTATGTGTGTATAAAAAAAAAATTTTGTCATACGATATACATTACATAGCAATTAATATCGAGCTAATAGCTTTTTTAGAAATTAAATTTTTTCGAGATATATTATTTATTAAAATTGGTATATCAATCATATTTATCTCGAGATAAAACGATTCGTAATGAAACGGAATTAATATTGTTCGTAATAATTCTTCCTAGTTCTCACTTTTTCCTAGCAACAATTCTTTTTCTTTTTCTTTTTTTCCTTTTTGTTCTTCTTATTTATTCCATTATATTATTTGATAAGAATATGAAAATAGGAATATAAAATTTTTAAATAACGATATAAACGTCATGGTATATTCTTAAATATAATTGAACGTAAATAATGTCACATAAAACAAAATTCTATGAATTAAAATAAAACTTGATTAGATAGATGCATATATTTGTTTAAAATACTAATGAAGATATGTAAAACTTTATCAGACTATTAAATTGTGCAGTCAAATGTTATCGAATTGTTGAAATTTCTTTGATTACAGAAGCTTATTACTAATTTATAATATCTGATGTAGTATCTATTTTTAAAACTTTTAATAATATAATCGCATAGTTATTAACAGCTATTTAATATTATCAAAATTTAATAAAAAGAAACATTTGGTCATAAAAGTTTATTAATAATAAGAAAATATCATTTTAATAAATAATGAGTAAGGACATGTTATTTTTCTTTGAAAAAGAAAGATAAAGAAATAAAAATAAAAGTTTTATTATCGGTCAAAGTAGCCACAATCTCCTGTTATGAAAAAAAAAAAAAAAAAAAATTAAATTGTGTGTGTGTGTGTATGTCGCGCACGTACGTGTTTATATAGAATCACTTTCCTTAAAATCTCTTTATAATATGTAAACATACTCATTTCCATTTGTTTTATTTTTATCTGCGATAATAATAATAACTAGAACGTATAATAATTATTGTATTTCTTGTAAACACATTTAATACACAAGTAACTGAAACTTTTATCTTTCTGTATGATTTGCGCTTGCGTGAATAATCCAATCGATCTTAGTTATATAACACGTTCGAGCTGTACTACACGTTAGTCTCTACGTGATTACCAACGCGAAACAAGTTTAGTTTTAAAACACGTTTGGAAATCAAATATGGTAAGGCCTCGTGTTTTACTTACAAGCAGCGACGTACCATCTCTTGGAGTCGATCTTTTACAAACTAAGTAAGCGAATTTTTTATTACTATTAATTTAATACGATATATTGAAAATATAATATTATAATATATGATATAATTATCGAAATATTGTCAAATTTAGATGTGACGTTACGATCATTCAAAATGAAAAAAGTTCACGAGAAGATGTCTTACAAACTCTTCCCGGGTATGACGCTGTTTTGATTACTGGTCATCACAATGTAAATACCGAATTTTTAAATATCGCAGGTAAACAAACAAACAAACAAAAATTTCATAATAAAATGTTATTATAATTAATATCATTATAATTAGAGATATGGACATAATTAAAACCGTGATAAATTCTTAGTATTGATTATATATCCTTGATAACATATAGATTCCTTGAATTTGTGTTAAAAAGAAAAAATAAGTTTATCTCTGATTAGAATGCGATTGCGTTTATTCATCGATAAGTTTTTATCTTTCGAAAAATTGACGGATATTGCATAATAACTTACGTAGAAGTTATTTGTGCTCGAGAATCATGTTTTTCTTTCATCATGTAAAATGTTTACATTCTTTCAGAAATTAAATCGAATTGAACGAATGTTTAATTCATACTTTAAGAGTCATCTGACAGTTGAGTGTTTGAACTAATATTTTTCTTTGTTCCCCTGAAAATAGGCAATTTTCATACGTACGTGTGTGAAGATCTTTTTTTTTATTTTATTTTTTTTTTTTTTTTTTTTTTTAATTAAATTTTCAAATATCTCAATTTAATAAAAGTCTATGAACTGTGTTTAATATATAAATATGTTTAATATTTTAGATGATATTTGAAATTTTTGGAAATCAATGTATTAATTGTATATTACTTCAAATTGTTTTTCATTGCATAGGACCTAATTTAAAAGTCATATCTACTATCTCGGCTGGCTATGATCATTTGGACGTTCCCGAAATTAAACGACGTGGTATTAAGGTCGGTCATACACCTCAGGTTTTGTCAGCCGCAGTTGCAGAAATTGCAGTCATGTTGACTTTATGTGCAGCTCGACGAAGTCACGAGGGACGTTTAAAATTAGAAGAGTAATGTCTCAAGCAATATATTAATTTAAATATAATAATAATAATTGAGAGAGAAATATGCATATTTGACATAAAACAAATTTCAATTTAACAAAAATTACATGTATATGTGTATATATATATATATATATATATATATATATATATATATATATATATACATATGTTTTAATTCTTTTTTTCTTATTCTATTTTTTTTTTATATCTAATCTACATTTTTTTGCAACAATTTATAATACTTTAGACATATGAACATGAGATGAATATATATCATTATTTATAATTGTATTCTAGAGGAAATGTGAAAACTACGTTTAACTGGTTACTTGGACAGGATTTACGTAATTCTACGGTAGGAATAGTTGGATTAGGAAGTATTGGTCAAGCTGTACTTGTACGTTTGGTGCCATTTGGAGTAGGAACTTTTTTATATACTGGTCATTCGGAAAAAAAAGCGGGTCTGTATTTGTGATGAAAATATAAAGATATTTTTTTTCTTTTTTTTCTTTTTTTTTTTTTTGTACAAATAACAGATTCTTTTATTATAACTTCATTTTTTTTTCTTTTTTACAATTTATCCAATATTAGGAAAGGATTTAGGTGCTAAGTTTGTATCTTTAGATGAACTTCTTGCACAAAGTGATTTCGTTATTGTTGCTACTCCATTGACCAATGAAACTCTTGGTTTATTTAACGATACTACTTTCGGTAAAATGAAAAAAAATTCCGTGTTTGTCAATGTCGGACGTGGAAAAGTTGTAGATACGGATGCATTGGTAAAAGCATTGAAAAATCATACAATTTTTGCTGCGGGTTTAGATGTTACAGATCCTGAACCATTACCAAAAGATCATGAATTACTTAAACTTCCCAATGCTGGTGAATATATAATATATAAGAAATTTTATATTAATATTAACATATTTATTACTATAGTTTTATATATAAATATGCTTTTTTTTTTGTAGTAATTATACCACACTTAGGTAGCGCCACTACAAAAACTCGCAACGATATGTCTATAATTGCAGCCCAAAATATTCTCAACGGATTAGATGGCAAACCTTTAGTTTATGAATTATAAGTATTAATGGATTTATTACAAGTTACAAAGGATGGATAAAACTATTTAACAAGCATTTACTTTGATGATTTTTATATGAATTTAAGGTGCCAATATATATTACATAGCAAAAAAGTCATTAATTTTTAATAATTTTATGATGTTATATGAATAAGTCTATATATATATATTTGATGTTATTTACATTTTATCCCATATGTATTATACGTCGTTTAATAAACTAATATAGTTTGACATTAAACAAATATAATGACATATTTTATAGTGAATTGTTTTATAAAGCATGTTATTTCTGAATATGTTATTACAAGATCTTTCAATAGAAATATGCATGCGTATGCTGTAAATTATGTACTTCCTTATTAAATTATCTCATCAAAAATAATACATTTAACGAATACAATCTTATAAAAAGAGAGAAAAACTAATCATTCATGAAACAATATCGATAAACAAATGTAGAATAATATAGGTACTGTACATAACAATGCCTAATAACATATCAATTATCCTTCGAGAGATACACACAAGTGCTTCGAAGAATATTTATTATTTATCACCCATAGTGAACTACAGGTAACCATCAGGCTTCTACCACTGCACTTTTTAAGTTACTCAAAATTGGTTCAATTTTATTCTCTAAGGATAAAATATGACCTGTATTACAATTATGACTAGCAATAAAGCTTATAACCAATGGTAATTTATTCAATTGCACAACCTGTAACGTAAATAAATGTAAGAAAGAAACACAAAAAAATGTTATATATATATTTAATAAGATTAATATATTTGAATACCTGATAACTGCTGTACATACAAATAACTATTTTATTTTTTCCAAGTCCTAATTTACTTGCTTGATCTGTAGCCATTCCAAATGTAGAAAGAAAACTTGCTCTCATAGCAAGCTCTGGTGCTTTTTCATCTGCTACAGAAACAACCGGTACACCATCCCGATCTGTGATTAGTATACTATGTAGGCCTTCTATGCTATTTAAAAGACCATTTAAAAATTTTTTATGTTCCTGAAATTTGTTTAAAATTAAGTAGATAATTAACAAGTAACAGATATGTTATTTTTCAAACATGCAACAACATAACCTGGGAAAATTGAATAGGCTATAAACTTCTCATTTTTAGAAATCAATGTAAAAAATAATATTTAAACTTACTGCTGTCATTATATTTCGTATTTGTATTTGCTATTCACAATTTATTGATTTAAAAACCTTAGATAAAAACAATATTTATTTATTGTGATAACGTTGACATTTTATCAGCTGTAGAACTTGTTTTACGCGCGTACGAAGGAAATTGATATTTTCTTTGTATCAATTTAGGGAGGTTTCAGTTATGCCTCTCTTTGTCGATAGGTGTGCTAAAGTCGCTAGCATCCATCTTTTATGACAATAAAATTTGAAATTGACGATGACATAAATAGGATAATAAGTTCAACAATTATCAATATTTTTTAATGTTCTTTATTTAAAAAAGATTTTAACATTATTAATTGCCAATTAAATCTAATGACACATAAGAAAAATACACGTTTTTGTGCAAGTACTTTTATCATTAAATATCTTAAATAAAAGTATTTTTAAAAAATATAAGTGTTATTCGAAAGTAATCAGATGATTTCGATCTTGATTCATTATATTTCTCAATCTAGCTTCATTATGATAAGTTATTGAGATCTTTATTAATAAATTATTTTATAACATTTGTGGTTGAGTATCTTTAATGTTTATATGTGAACTTAAATCTTGATCATTAGTACAACCACTATACATAAACATTTTTGGTATATCTTGTCCATAATAGACTTTTGTATTATGCGCTAAAGCTTCATATTTCTTTAATTCCAAGAATTCTTTAGATAGAAGCAATTTATTTGCTTCTGCTTGCATTTTTAGTTGATAATATTCAGCATCAGAACGACTTTTTTGTCTAGCAACATGCATTTCATCTTCTATACCTGCAATTCGTTGAAGAGATTCTTTTTCCATAATCTTTTGATTGTACTGTATTTTCGCAACTTGTGCTTCTTTTTCAGCTTCTATGACAGCCTTTTTTCTATCTGTTTCTGCATCTTTTTCTACCACTTTTTGATGTTGTGTAGATATTAAGAGTTTTGTTTTTTCTGCTTCCCTATATTTACAAATATATATCATTGTATAAGATTCCATTTGTCATTTAGATATTTGTAGTAATAATATTTCAAAATAGAGTACTTACATTAATTCATAATTTTTCCTGATTGTCTCAGGAATTTTTGGTTTGGTTACTCTTACTGCTTGAATGTTAAGACCTGGTGCTAAATCATTTAGATCTTTTTGCAAAGCAGTTTTTAAATTTTCATCTATTTGGTCAAATAGATCAATATATACTTCATGTAAAGTATGTACTGAACAAAACTGATTTAACTCATGATGTACTTTGTTAAAAATCAAAGTACGATCATAGTCTGCAGTAAAGTTTCTTACCATAGTGTAAACTACAGATACAGAATGAAACATATATACAAAGAAAGTATTTTCATAAGATGATTAAAATTTTAGAAATATAAGAATATTCTTTTATATGTATATTTTCTTACCACTATTTGCATCTAAAATATTTACAACCTCTATGCGATCAAAGTAGATCATTACACCACCACTAGTACCACATGGTACATTTTTAACTTCATCCGTTTGTAATGTAACTTGAACAGATCGATATGTAGTTAATACAGGTATCATCATGTGAAATCCAGGATTACTAACATATGGCAATAAAGCACCACCCTAAATAAAAAAATATTTTTAAGTTAAATAATCTCTTATTATTAATAACAACAAATAAATTTAATATAAGATATTACTTACTCTAAAGTAAACGCCAACATGTCCTTCTTCGATATGATGTAAAGAAAAATTAAAAACTATCGCTAAACAAGCAGGGAGACATATTCGAATGTATTTTTGGCGGATCATTTTGCTATATTGATAATGTTCTGTAATAATGTTATTGTTAAAAAATATTAAAAAAAACCTTATAAGGTCTCACAATAATGAAACAAAATGTATACTTTACATGTACATAAAATGTATGTCTTTTAAATAGATGAAAAAAACATGTTATTGGATAAATTATAAATAACTTTTTAATTTTTTTTTCAGTTCCTATCACAATGTCAGAATAATTATCACAAAATGAGGTTATGTTAATAATTTTCGTTTAGGAAATTACTAATATGCACTTTGCATACATTACATGTATGCGTCAGTTGTTATTGAACGCAATAAAGATTGTACCGTTACTTTAGTGATAAATTTTCCTAAATTCATATTCCCAAAATGCACTATTTTGACCTCAACCGCCTCCCATGGCGCTTCATACATCCGGTACTTATTTTGTGCTTATCATCAAATTTGACAATAAATCGATTCGTGCGTGCGTGTGTATGCGTAGTATATATCCAAATAGATATACGTGTATATAGATATCTGAATAAAAATATAATCTTATAATTACATCGGTCTTTATTAGAGACGTTAGCAAAATTAGAAGTATCGATTAAAAACTGAATTACTATTGATTTCTTACACAAGAATAATATAATTTAGTCAAACTATTTAAAATATAAAATAAATCGAATTAAACATCGGTTTAATTAAGTAATGAATTATTAAATAAAAATAAATTAAATTAGATTCGCAAATAAAAAATAAAAGGACAGAGCGTGCACAAGGTTTTTATTAATAACCTACCAATCGATAAACAGAGTGTATTAGTATCGAAAGATATTTCTAACACATTTTTTATATATTATTTCTTTTTCTTTTCTTTACGTAAACGTGATTTGGATTCTTCCTGTGATTGCTGAAGTGCTTCAGCATCGGCTATATTTTGATTGAGCATTTTTAATTCTTGAAGAGCACGTTTGGCTAAATGTCCTTCAGGTGAGTTGATAGGTTCCAAAAGGAGCATTGCCAAAGCTTTTCTAAGATGTGTTCCAGCTTCTCGAAGCTGGGAAGACATTTCCATGGGGGAAATTTCGCGCGCTGCGTAAGCGCGATTAGCCAGCAACACCAAGGGTAAGTGCATTTCGTATAACATTATACCTGAAAACTCATGCTTTACGAAAGAAAGATTGACACTTCTTTATTTCTTTCGTGAATGCTTTCAAACGCTTTCGGAAGAAGGCCTTCGATTTTTTATATATATCTTTGTGGTATATATTTGATGCATCTTCTAGATATATATAAATATATATTATATATAAGTATACATACGTATATATAATATAATAAATTATATGATATATAATATAAATTATATGTAAATATATAAATAAATTAAATAATTAATAATACACATATACATATGTATATGTGTGTGTGTATAGATTTCTTTTTAATTTCTAACTACCAATCAAATCAGCACATAAAAATAGCAATACGTTCATGCACGAGCTCTAATCGTCCTTCTTCTAGAAGATAAACTACCGATAAGCGCATTCTAATCTTGATTTATGCGAGAGGAAAGCATTCAGAATGTGAGAAAGCATTTTCTAATGACAACATTAATTGTGAACATCGATCGTTTCCCCTTACCCCATTCGAACATATTATACTAAATAATTACTTACCTTTTAGTCGAGAAATTCCAGGTTCTACCAATTCCAATACTTGAAGAACTTCCTTACACAAATCGAGCATTTTTTGAATAATCTTTTTTTGAGGATTCGGTCCTGCTACTTGTTTCCTATAGGCTGCTAATAATTTTTGTTTCAATGCCAACAAAAGATAATGATTAGGATGAAAAGATAGCGTGAGTTTTTTAATCAAAAATTCCAAGTCCTGTGATGAAAAAATTAAAAAAAAAAAAAAAAAAAAAAAAAAAAGTAAGAAAGAAAAGAAAAGAAAAAACTTGAATAGCACAAGTGCGTATTTATCATAGAATTATAGTTAATCTATAGATCAATACGAACTTTCACATTCGATCCATCGTAATCGTCGATCAGCGCTCGAGTTATATTCAAAGTTGCTCTTATGAGATAACCACCGTACATTTTTCTACATTTATCACATTGCCATTTACTGTCACGTTCGTATGGTTTCGCTTTTAATGGATTTTGAGCTCCCACATATCCATCTTTGCAACGTGGACATCGTATGCTACTTAAATGTGAACCTAATTCATATGGATCTTTACAGACCGAACATTCACATTCGAAGTATTTCCCTTCCCGAAGATGTTCTCTTCTTTCAGCTGAACCCTGATACGTAACACAAGTGCTCGTTATTGTTAATCTATCTCAATGTTTATCTAATTAATAAAACATATGATAAAATGTACCAAAAGTGACGAAGTATAGTTGAAGTAAATGATGTCGTTCTCATTGATAGGCAAACTGGCATATACGGTGAGTTGAAAATGATCATCGACGGTAATATGAGTATTTGCTCTACAATCATGAGCAATAAGAGAAGCTTCCAAGTATAAACCACGTAGAACAAGAGCATCCAATCTACCAGGTGATCTCAATTCAAAACTGTTTACATCGAGAATCCCGCAGAGATGTTGTAAAAAATCCGACGTAGAGATATCGTCATTGGTCACCAGTTGTAGATCACGAAAAATCTAAGCGTAATTGTACTTGTAATGATTTTTTTTTCGTCGCGTTTCGATTTTTTTTTGTTTTTTGAATAATTCTTTCTTTCTCGTTTTAATTTACTTTGATAACGTTAACTTCTCTGTCCTTCCAAATGAGAGTGTCTCTTCTTTTATCCATATGCGACTCCATGCGATCCACTTTTTCCCACAGATCCTGATCTCTATCCTTTAAAAGAAATAATCTCAAAGGTAGCAATATTCCTATAATATCGTATAGTTTATCTTTCGATATTTTTTGGTTGTCCTTGAAAATCTGACACTCTTCTGGTGTATGAAGACCATCCTTTTTCTAGACAGTTAAACAATTATTAATATTTGTAATTATTGTCATTTATCGATAAAGAGTTTCTATAAAATTGTCGTTACCTCGCAATCTGGACCACATAAAGGAGCAACGCAACATTTCGTGCAAACGTACTGTAATTCCTTGTTAACTTTGATCAATAATTTTAAACAAGCAAAACAAAAATAATCATTATCAAAAACACCAGGTCCAACTGCAACAGGCTTTTCTCGAAGTATTACTTCGCCGGCTTTTATATTTTTTCCAGCTATTAGATATCTGGAAAAAAGACGAGAAAAAGGATGCGATTAGATTACACGTGGATTGGATCATAGATCGCAACGAAATTAATTGTACCTTCCGAATTTTTCTGAATGAACAAGCTTGTACGTTTGTGGTTTCGAAACTGAGGAAATATTCTTACTAGTCTCTTTTACAGACATTTTCTTGCTCGTCTGATCTTCTCTCAATTTATTTGGCCATATCGAATGTTCTCGCTAAAGTGTGAACAAATTTTCGCGTGTAGTAAACCAACATCGAAATGCAAGAAGCTGCACTTCCACGCAATACACTGCTGTATTCTTAGAAGTCGATCTGTCGCTGCAAGAGAGCACACGATACGAGAATAAAATTAGAAATGAAGTAACATACGGTTATTGACACACGCATCTTTCACATTGCGGGGGTGTATAAAAAAAAGATATATATATATATATATGTATATATATATATGTATAAATAGTAATTATCAAAACTTTACTGTAAGCAATTATTGAAAGAAAAAAAAAATCGAGACATTTGATTATTATCATTAAAATACTTTATTACTCATATCTATGCGCATGTAGAGAAAAATTATAATACATAAATACACACATACATATATATATATAAATATATATATATATATATTTATTTAAATTAAAATAAGTTATAATTCTTGAATAGATTGTTCGAGTTGTTCCAATGATTGTTTCGCAACTATTCCTATTTGACCTTCGGGTGTATCGGTAGGTTCCAAAGTTAAGATAGTTGCAGCTTCCTTCAGTATTATCGAAGCTTCTATCATTTTTGATTTTAATCCGGCTTGATCGATAGTACCGGCACTCCATTGATCCTTTGCCAAGAAGAGGAGAGGTGCGTGTAATTCGTATAACGTCATACCTAAAAAATTTCATTATTGATTTGATTAATTTATTTATAAAATTTTTTTATGATTTTATATATTTTACTTACGTATATACGTAATATAAATATACAATTTTACCTCTTATTCGCGAATAGCCAGGTTCTATGACATCTAATACTTGAAGTAACAATCTACACATGTCAACTTTGTGTTCCAATACTACCACTGGTAAATCGTCCAATAAATATTCATCAACTCGGCCGTACATTTGAGTCAGTGAATGCCTAATATGTAATAAATTTCTTTTTACCATCATAATCTTGATAAGACATATTCAAAAATTTAATAAAGTACGGAATGAGCCAAAAGTTCATATGAATTTTTTAAAAATCAATTATTCTTTTTCCATGTTTTTTTTTAGGCTTATAATTGGTCTTGTAATTTTACAAACTAGACTTGTAATTTTATAATATAAAAAAAAAGTTAACGTAAAGCATGTGGAAAAAGAGTAATTGATTTTTAAAATCATCTGTTGAATTTTTCGTCCATCTAGAAACTTTTGATTCGTCCTCTATATAATTACCTTAACATGGTAAGGAAAGCATGTCGTGGATGTAAAACCGAACGATATTTTTTCATAACAGTCTCTCTCTCTTGAATGGCATCAGCCCCATCAGCTCCACTGATTGTTTCGACAGCTTCGACATTGGCGTGGATTATTTGAAATACTTTTTTAACTGCCGAACCAGGAGTCGTGAACTCGCAATGAGTACATTTCCATATACTATTCTCGTCTGTATTTATGGAAAATAAATAATGGTAATATAGATTTAATTAGTATATAATTGGTATATAAGAAAATTAAAAATAGATTCACTACTGTATATATAGATAAAAATAATTACTTTAAGTACCTAAAGAATCCAATGGTAAGACTATCCCATTATCACATTTATTACATTTCAATGAAGACATGTGCGTTCCCAGCTCGGTTGGATCCGAACAACGTGGACAAGCACACGCAAAGTGTTTCCCTTCGAGAAGGTGTTCCCTTCTTAACATTGTTGGGAAAAGGGAATGCGTGTAACTTCCGTAAAGTTCACCGCCCTCGGGTACCCTAGTAGTAGTACGTAAGTATACCCTGGAAGTGAAAAAAAAAAAAAAAAAAGAGAAAAAAGATCTTAATTACTGGTTATGCTATGTAAGATGTGCTAATACCATAGCTGATCGGTATATCTTGATTATTCTCAGTATATATAATGCTTATATACGGTACGATTCTTACGAGTGTTAAAAAAAAAGTTGATAATTATTATTAATATAATAAAAAATACAATATTTACCTGTAATCCGAAGGAGATATACTATGACATGTATTTGAAACGCAAGAATGATTCATCATTGCAACTGTTGGATAAAGTGCTCTAGCACTGAAACCTTTCGACGTTCTTATTTCAAAAGTATTAATTTCTAAGATACCACAAGCCGTTTGTATTTCTTCTTCGGAGAATCTAAAATTCATAAATTAAATATAATATACATATAGACGACTAATTAATTTATTATAAATCAAATAATATCATTATATATGTATATATATATATATATATCATACTTGTCCAATTTGAGTTGTTTCCTTATATATTCAACAACATTCACGTGATCCGATTTCCAATGAGGTTTTTGAATCCTTATTTTATTATGGGCCTCCATACTTTTCACTTCTTTTTCCCATCTCTCTGGATTTTTTAGAGATTCTAATAATAATCTCAAAGGGGTGATACATTCCAATTGGGGAATACCATTTTCGTTATTTTGTTCCAAAGCTGCGGCTATGTTAAATTTTTCTTTTGCTTGTACAAACACCTATACCATCATGAAAAAGCAAATACATACACATATATAGTTTACATATAAATATACATATGTATTTGAACTATATTTCCATTGCAAAGACTCGCTTTCATCGCTTTCATCAGAGATTAATTAATTAATTCATTAATTAATTAAGTAATTAAGTAATTAATTAAGTAATTATTACCGGGCACTCGTAGTCTTTATGTTGTGGTTGATTTTCACATTCTGGACCACAAACCGGCCAACTGCATTTCGAACAAAGTGGTTTATCTTTAAGGGTGGGTGGCCATGGTACATAACAAGAAAGACATAAAGGATAAGTGAAAGCCTTTGGTCCAACAATAAATGGCATCTCCGTTACGATTTCTTCACCTGGTTTCAATTCTCTACTTGCAACCATATATCTACGAAAAAAAAATATCCTTCTCAATTTTTTTCTTACCGAATATTTTAATTAAAATTATATCAAGCAAATTTTTATCGATCCTACCTTCCCACTTTATCATTCTGGCGAATATTGTAAGCCTTCGTTTGAACTGATTCCTAAAAGATATACATATCGACATTAATTTAAACGTTTGTTTTAAATATTTTCACTTCATAAATATGTGTGTGTGTGTGTGTGTGTGTGTGTGTAATTAAATTATTATTAAAAACGATGTGGCCAGGAACCATCGACACTTCATAGTTTCACTTTCGAACTGTGCACTTTTAAAATTGCGTAAAAAAATAATGTGCGCTAAAAAAATAATTGGAACGAACAACATCGCGACGAATATTTTGAAAATATATAATTAAAAAAAAAAAAGAAAAAAAAAAGAAAGAAAAGAAACGAACGAACACTTACTTTTTGTTCCGACATGATTCGTCTTCACTTTGTTCTATCTTTAATTAATTTCTTTTCTTATAATAAGCAAATGACTTCGTTGAGTACTTTCGAACAACTAAAAACAAAATTCGTCTTATTCGTTACATATATACATATATATATTTTATCAAAAATATCAATTGGATGATCTTGCCAATAGGATAATCTAGAACATGCCACCAAGTTCTACCACTGACTTGAAAGCAACGGATGCATGCTATAGAAACGTCGTTTTACCGTGGATCACCAGTAGATGTATTTTTAGATCCCGCAGTCGATCTACGGAAAGTCTCTAAACTTATGTTCATTTTTTTTTTTTTTTTATACTAATATAACTTTTCCTATCGTACGAACATAGATATATGACAAAAAGAATATTAAAAAAATAAAAAAAAAAAAAAAAAAAAAACAGAAAATTAAAAATGAAACGAATGAATGTCAAGAAGTAAGATTTTGAAAGAACTTAAGCAAGATAGTACAAAGAGATGCAACAGTTATAAATAATTAATCGTCTGTTGTTGAACAACAATGAATAGTATAGATCTCTATTAAAGTGTTTAAGCACGCTGTGGCATATGTTGTGTTTTGTTTTTATTTAGAATCTAATGTTATTTATTTAACTCTTCGATGTCACGTGTACGAGCACATACCATAAGGTTCAGTACATGTGCTTTTCTCTCTTGCATTAGATGTTATCAAATAAAAAATAGAAAAATCAAATAAAAAATATTATACGAATGTAATTCGCATTAAAAAAAAAAAAAATATAATCGTCACAGGTATGATATCTAATGCTTCTCTCTCTCTCTCTCTTGATAGAATTATCATCTTCAAGAGAAATTAATTTATAGGCATATAATACGCTTTCCGGTAGAATAACATGAACTACTGCTATGTGCAACAGACTATGAAGATCTAACAATAAGTATCTAAACTACATAATAAGAATAATATACGATTTCGTAAGAAATATGAGATTTACGAGGATGTATTACAATTCTTTTTCTTTTTTATCTTTCGAAGTATAACTTGGTTATAGAATATTAAAAAAGAAAAAAAGAAAAAGAAAAATGTAAAAAAAAAAAAAAGTCGAGAAGTTAGTTGAAGATAAGAAGTTCATATCTTACATTATTTTTAAATCAAAAGACGTTATATAAAAAAGAAAAAAAAAAAAGAAGTTCATTTTAAGAAATAATCCTTGTGCTAGCAAAGTTCAATAAACGCACCAGATAAAGTAGATACGATGCGTGCAAATCCACGCCTATGCAGGGTCGGGGCAAGAGGGGTGGCTCCTTTGAGGTTACGTAATAGTCTGGAGGATGATCGATGCAGTAATGAAATATATGAAAAAAATTTTATTTTATGATCGGCAAATAAATGTATATATAATCGATGTTTTAAAGAATAATTCAAATTATTTAGTCGTCTGAGAGACGACAGGAGTGTATAAAAATAGCGTAAGAAAAATGTTTGTAAATTTAAGGTTTAGCTCGGCGACGCATGCGCAGATGAACACAAGCCTGTGTCTCCCCTCAGTATCAACGGTAGACAGTCTCGTGTAACGCAATTCTTCTGTGAAGTCGCACGATTTCTCCTACTCGATTTATCTCCTGACATAAAACTGTAAGTAAAAATCATATGATATCGTAATTTTTAATAACAATTATGTATCGTGTCATCGATAAATTTATAAAGAATATGGATACGACGAAAATACAGAAAAAAAGATATCTACCGGCATTAATCAGTAAGAGCAGTGTCGTTCGTGTGATGATAATGATCTTTTATCGAAATATTTCTCTTTCGAAATAATTTTCTAATTATTCGAATTGAAGGTTTCCTTTTTTTTTTATGATTCATAGTTAACCTCGCTTATCGGACTTGTATAAATTTGTCCTACTCGAATATAAAAAAAATTATCTTTCTGGTCCTTATGTAATATCTGAAACAGGTCAATATCATTCCATTTTCGCGTAACGCCACGAACCATCGTCTTCATAACCAATTTCTGGCAACGTAATATATTTTTTCTCTTTTTAACAAATCGAGTTATTTTTGATAGTTAGGTTGTTATAAAGTATTCGAAATAAAAATTGTTTCTTTCTTTTTTATCTGTGGGCATTTTTTTACACCAATAATATGTCTTCGTCCGAAATATTTATACCTTGTTTCAAAGATTAATTTAAGAGCTTCTACGTATATCTAAATCCCTTTTCTTAACTGTTATATAATTAAAAATTATATATATATGTGTGGATATATATATATAATGATAAATTTATTGTCATTACTATAATAACATCTATAATATAATAACAAAATATAAATTAAATTTGTTGTATTTACTTATCTATTGTATAAATTTAAAACTTGTTTGTTTCTGTTTAAACTAAAAAATAAAGTATTTATAATGCCATAATATTGATCTTTCAGGAACTTTAACGAACATGGCTCCTCCGACTTACAAAGATTTGGGCAAAAGTGCTCGTGATGTATTTTCTAATGGTTATCATTTTGGCCTCTTAAAATTAGATGTCAAAACTAAGACTGATTCTGGTGTCGAGTTCTCTAGTGGTGGAGTATCTAATCAAGATACTGGAAAAGTATTTGCTACCTTGGAAACCAAATATAAAATCAAGGAATATGGTTTGACGTTTAGCGAGAAATGGAATACAGATAACACTCTTGCAACTGATATAACTATCGCAGATAAAATATTTAGTGGATTTAGTATCGGTTACAGTTGTACTTTCTCACCTCAAACTGGGTAAGGGATCCTATATTATAGTTGTAAAAATAAATTAACCAAACAAATAACAAATAAGATAAGATAACCAACAAAAACTTGTTCTACTATAGCACTAAAACAGGACAATTGAAGACTACTTACAAACATGAAAATGTATCGGCAACTGCTGACTTTGATCTGAGTCTTTCTACTGGTCCGCTCATTAACGCTACTGCAGTTGTAGGATATCAAGGTAACTATAAACAATTTTTATAAATAAATATTCACTTTTTTTATAAACCTATTATGTGTGATATACTAGATTTAATTCTATTGCACTTCTTTACTCATAACAGCAATACATTCAAGTTGTATAAATAAAAAATTAGCAACATTCATTTATGATAAAAATATTGTTTAACTATCATTCCTACTTCCCAGAATATTTGTTTTAAATTATTTTTTCGAAACTGATTAACATTTTACTGTTTAGATGTTTAATCCATTCCATAAGTGCTCCTTTCTAATCCTTTCCTTGATTCACGTTTGTGATTTTCAAGATATTCCAGGGGAACATGTAAGGCGATAATGGAATAGGCATGGAAGAATTTAATGTAACTTCTAATTTATTATATTATAATCGCTTTCAGGATGGCTTGCTGGTTATCAAGCTTCTTTCGACTCGCAGAGAAGCAAGCTTACGAAGAACAATTTTGCTCTTGGATTTACTGCTTCTGATTTTGCTTTCCACACTTCTGTGTAAGCATTACATATTTTAAATACGTAATAGTAATTTTTATTTGAAAAATAACATTTGTTTTGTTAATATCTATATAGGGATAATGGACGTGAATTTGGTGCCTCCATTTATCATAAAGTAAAACCTGACTTGGAAGGTGCTATTAATTTGGCTTGGAATTCCAGTAATAATGTGACACAATTTGGACTTGGTACCAAGTATAATCTTGATAACGATGCAAGTGTTAGGGCCAAAGTTAATTCTCAACTTCAGATAGGTTTGGGATATCAACAGAAACTTCGCGAGGGTAAGTTTATATGATATTATTCGTTATTTATTAATATACTTTCTATATATACCATGTTCACTTCTTTTTTCAACATTTATTTCATTAATATATTTTACAGGTGTAACTTTGACTCTTTCTACCAACATTGATGGAAAGAACTTTAGTTCTGGTGGACACAAAATTGGTTTAGCATTAAATCTTGAGGCTTAAATATTGACGTTTACAAAGAAAAAAAAAAGACGTCTAAAAAAGTTATGACTTCATGACTTTTATGTCATAAAAACTGCAACTCAGTACATGCTTCAAATAAAAATATTACTTACAACATATAGATAGGTTTATCCTTAAATAGATGCCACACAAAAATGTCATGCATCACTTCTAAGCAGTTACAGGGACTAATTATATTTAAAGTCATGATCGTGGGATAAAATACATTGAATTGTTACAAAAGTATCTTCTATAATGCAAGTAAAAAAAAATATGTGTGGTATGATTATTCGTTCTTCACTTCAATAATATCCTACATACATATAATAATTTATTGCTAATTTGTCTGAGTAATTTAATTCTATAACAAAATAAAATATTTGCTACACAATGTTGTACCAAAGAAGGGGATAAAATATATGTGAAATTACATTCACATGAATTAATATTAAACTTAACTGCCATTATGTGCTACAAGAAAAATTGCGATAATGCATGTATATTTACTTTGACTTATTCACACAACAGAACTTAGTACTTCTCACCAATGAATTTATGTAAGAATTCTGACATTCATTCACAAAACGAGCAATACATTTTATTGACAAAAAAGTATTTTACACATAACTAATATCTTTTATCAATGCCCCATAGTACAACAATTTTGTTCCTAGTATTATAATAATATTATAAAAATAGATGCATGTGGCACATAATCTCATATATACAATTATACGTATAATGTAAATAGTGAGATTAAGTCATTGTCTAGCTCTAGTACATTTTGAAGATAATATCCTTCTTTAATCTGATATATCTTTAGACTATTCATTATCTATGTCAAGTAACTATTAAAACAATAATGTTATAAAATTTATAAAGATATTATTCTTAGTACCGCAATATATATATATATATGTATATATATATATATATATATATATATATATATATATATATTTCTTATTGCTGGAATATCACTACATATACTGGGTAGGTATATTTTTCAATGCTTGGTAAATAAGTGCCACTTTATATTCTAATTTATTATTTAATTAGGAAACATTTGCTTTAATTGAGAATTTACATAAATTGACAAAAATTTCTTTTTATTTGATGTTTTTTAAGTTTTTCTAGACTAGACTGGGACTTAGAATCGCTTCTTCATAATATACATATATATATATGTGTGTGTGTATATATGTGTGTATAATTAAACTTACAACAAAAATTGCAATATATAATTGCAATTCTTACATTAAATATGGCTTATATTTTCCAAGTTTCCAATATATCACCAACACAATTTTGTAGTTAATACTCCACAGCTTTATTTTATATAGAAAATATAAATGAGTTTTGAAAGTAACATGTGTTAAAGTTTTATAGTGTTAATTTCATTATGAGTTATAAAACATAAAAAATTGATAAATAATATAAATATCTCTCCTATTTCTTTTTTTAACATTATAACACTGATTGATAGTAGGGGTAATATAATCTGTACAGAAAATACATTTAATTTTTTTTACTATATATATATGTGTATATATATATATATACTATTGTTTTTTTATTTTATAAATTTGTTTAATTTCTTTCTTGGATGTAAACACAGAAATCGGGTAATCTATAAATTAGACACGTGAAAGTTTTCTATAATATTTATGTAGTGCTTACAAGTTTTTAACTTTTGAAAAAATTGTCTTTATATTATAATAATAATACAATAGAGATTTTGTATATACTAAGGTGAAAGCTTCCCTAGCATAACAAATCTGTATATTTGATCATAAGAGAGTGATAGTAACCAAATGCTGGATGAAGAATTAAACACAAAAGTAGATTACCTATACCATGAGAATTCTTTTCATTATTAAACAAAGACTGATGTTAGTGAACTAGTTGATCTTCTATTGCTTTTGCAATCCATTCTGGTTCGGTTTGAGCAATCTTTTCTATTATTTGATTTACTTGATAGCACAATGATTGTATCTGTTTGTCCCAAGTTGGTAATGTTTCACGTGCTGGAAAAAAAAAGAATCATTTTAAGTAAAAATTAAGCATTTTCTATAGAAGAAATATTAATATCAATATTTACTTTCGAAATGTACAATAGAATCAATTTGATCAATATAACCATTCATTCTGCCTTCAGTTATCATTTGACTAGCAATTTTTTCAGCTTTCGTTGGTGGAATTTCCAGCAAAGCACCCAATTCTTCAAAGGTAATATTATTATATAATTTGCTAGCAGATAATAAATTATGTTCAATAACAGCTCTATCAAGAATAGTAGATCCCAATCCATCAATAGTACAAGCTTTTTGATGTGGTTGCAAAAGAGCTTCAAATTCTTGAAGTTCAGAACGACGAATTATACGATCTAAGTACATCTTTTCCAAAATTGAATATGCAGGAAGTTGTTGACAACGTTCATCTTTGAATAATGTTGCTAACATACGACTTCTTTGTTGTCCTATTAAAAATTAGTTTCTAATTTATTACGATTACAATTTATAAATCAAAACACTTAAAAAAATATAATTACCAGCTGAAGCAAGTACTGTACAAATTAATGCATTTCTAAGAGCGGTCATTCGTTCATCTTCATGTATAATCGATCTATATGATAATTCATTATATCTTTGTGCCGCTTCTATAAATTTTCTTCTGTAATCTAATACTCTCGCATAACAAACTTTATAATAGATCTGTAATTGTTCGTTTTTAGATTCTGCCTATAATATAAAAACAGAAACGCAATAATTAAAACATATTAGAGAATTTATATTGTTATGACATAAAATATATCTAAACTATTACCTGCAAGAGAGATGCTCTATTAATGAAAGCTTCAGCTTGTACTGGATCATCGTCTTCTAGATACAATCGTGCAATCTTAAGATAAGTTTCGAGTTTATAATCAACCGTATATTGTCTGCAAAATATCATAAATTATACATATATTAAAAATGCTGAAGTAGTTAATAGATTAATATCTACATATAAAATTTAGTTCATAAATAATTACTTTTGTCCTGTCTCAAGTGGAATTCCTACTAACACATTTGCTGCTTCTCGCCAATTTTGATTACGTTCATAAATATCAGCCAAATGTTGTCTTATACTAGCTACTTGTTCCTCAAAAGAGATAACTCGAGGTTGAACCTATAAAAAAACCTATCTAAGTACCTTTTGAATATACTTTGATAGAAGTATTTTATTCCAATAGAATAAGCAAAATACCTTATCTAGAGTATAATGTGAAACAGCCTTAGAAATTTCATCAGGTAAAGAAAGTAATCTGCTACTAACGTCTGTCAAAACCTGCCTTGATATCACTAGACTTACATTTTCATTTACAACTGAAATATATACACTCGTTACTACTTATTTATATATAAATAAATGAACATCTATGCTTGAAAATGTCATTGATAATAACAAAAACAACATACTTGCTTCGATGAAAACCTTTAAAGCATCGACAAGCTCTCCGTTAGCTTGTGTTTGGTTCGAGTTAGCCGAAGCTAGTATCGCATCTAAAATTGAACGATACCTAGACAAAAAATTATTGTTTTTTTTTATCGTGCAATAAGAAAATAAATGAGATTTATTTAATTGCATTTACTTTTCGGCTTGATCCTTATGAGAACCGCCAGAATGTGCCAAATTTGCGAGTTGTTGACGTACAGCGGCTACCGTCACCATCTTTTCGACGAACATCGGCCACGAACTACAATTTATTTCAGAACAAATACCAATATTCATGATATCTAAATTGAGGAACTTCTATTTCTACAAAATAATTGCATGATGTCGTTTGGTGGCGTTGTAAAATTTTCTATACCTATAAAAACGTACACATATATGCATGCATATTTAGTTACTTCGTTGAGTAATGATTTCATCACATTTTGTAAAAATAAATTTTAAAAATTGAATGATAAGATTATTTTGTATCAGTAAAATAGTATATTTTTTAATTTTAATATATTACGACGACAATACTTTATCGAATATAATTTAACCAATCAAATAATAATATCTTAGAATTTGACCAATCGTATCATTACTTTCCCGCCAAAGAAGGATAAAATGATGAAAAATTTTATCAAATATTTAACAATATAGTCGTCATAGAAACGCTTTAAACAACAGAAAATTAAATGAATTATTTGTATATTAACATATATGTATTTAATTCGCGATCTATATACATATATGAAATGATTAAAATGTTTTTTAGAAAGTAGTAGCTTTTGACTGTAATAAAAAATATATGTCTGAAATCAACTATCTCTCTTTACGACTAAATGGATTATACATTAATTTTCTATATCAATTTTATATAGATTATGTGTAATACTAAACAGAAAAAAGTATAAGTAGCCTATTGCAAAATTATTAGAAAAAGTGATAATTAAAAAAGTTTGATTACTTAAATTTTATTGCTTTAGCGCCTTTGAGTTTAACATTTTTTTCTGATCATTTTCTTTTTTATTGGTTCAAGAGGGCGCTCAATTGGTTGACGTGTTTTTAGCCGCGGAACAGCAAAAATGGCGAAATCGAAATCTGCAAAGTGCGCGAAAATATCGCTTTGCATTGTTGATCAATTTAGCTACTAAAGCGAATATTGATTTTCTGTAGCTTAATCGTGAAGAGAATTCATTTTGTGTTTATCGTGAAACATTTATTTTATCTATAATTTGCTGTTTTAGCATTAAACGACCTTTAGGTCTGTTTGTACACAGCGGTGCGTAGTGCACTGTGGGACAGCAATGGTGGGCGCGTGATTTTGAACAAATTCGAGATATCAAGGGAACGCGTAGGTATGTACGATAAATCGTGGAACTTCTTTTTGAAAGCATTTAAATGACATTGTAATGTTTAGGGAACATGTTCGCCATATATATAACGATTTTATCATAAATAATGTGAGTTTCGTGGCACGCCCCCACCCAACACTGTACGTACCTGATACGAATTGATGAATTTTAGGTTAAGTTAAATTTTGTGTGATATCGAGCTTATGTTTAGAAAGATTCTCGTTAAATTTTACGAATTAATATTTGGAGTGTTTTTCATTGAACAGAATGTTTCTGCCGAATTAAAATGAGTGCATTAAAGTTCATTAAATACGTGTACCAGTTCGTTTTACGGAAAATGGCGCGTTCTAGCAATAAATGGCGCTAATGTTCCTGAGTGGTTCATTCTTCGAATTTTCCATCATCATTCAAATTTGATTGTTCTAATAATTAAGAGTCAAGAATTGACCTGTCACCTGCATTATTACCTACATTAGTACGTATTTAAGATGTATTTTACTCATCAATCGTGTTTTCATGTTTCTTCAAGATTTGAATTTTTGAATTTTTAAATTCTTACTTAATGGTCTGATTTGCTTAACATATTGTAAAGTGATTTTGTACTCAGTTATTTTCTTAGATCACTTCTTTTATATTAATATATTAAATTTGTATTATATTATTTACAATATTTATTAATATTATATATATCTCTAATCTGCATATGTTCTAGTAGTATTTACAGTTATCTGCGACGATATTGATAAAGTTTAGACATTAATTATTTATAACTTTTAATATAATAAAAAATAACATAAACATATTATTATAATAATCAATTTCAATAGGCAGTATCTATGCAGTCTATCATTATTTTATTATTTAATGCACAAATAATTAGTAGTGTAAAAGTTCAATATTAATAAATATGAAATTACGGAGAATTAATCTACTACTTTTTACCATTTAATTAAAATTATTAATAACTTAGAATATAGAAAAAACAAATCATTATGCTTAGTATGATGATATTTGTAATATTATATATCACTTTTGATAGGTAATATCGTCATGTCTTTGAATAAAGGACAAAATGCAAGGGCTTTAGTTGAACCTTTAGCTCTTGATTCCCGTACATTAGGCGATGGAGATCTTAGTGCTCTAACACTTTCACATAGCAATGAACAATATTCATCAAATGATTTTGAAGCATTTGCGAATATTCAAGCTGAATTGGAATGTATGAATGCGGAAGAAGTCATGGCTACCGACGAAGAGCAAGTAATGATAGAGCAAAACATTGAGGCTGAAACTATTGTACCTGATGTGGAAATGTCTGAAGTTTCAGAACAAATTCAAGCAGAAGAAATAGTTTTCACAAGTGCAAGTCAAAATAATCAAAATATTATATTTCAAACTAAGCCGTCGCTACAAAGGGTTCCTGTATCTGCAGTGCAGGTACTTTTATTTTGTAAATTGTCTTTATCTCACAAGATTTATTATAAAATTAATTTATTTATATTGTAACAACAATGTTCATAGGTCAAACAGAACATTTGCCCAGCTACTCAAAGTCAGTCAATCATGATAGTCTCTCCAGCAAGTGGACAAGGTACTAGCCAAATTCTAAAAATTTCTCATCCCGCATCAGCATCGACTGGACAATTACAATCTATAGCACAAACTCTTATAACAGCAAAACCTGCAGATGGTAGTGTTCTACAATTAAGATCGACACAAGCAAATAAACCTGTGATGGCAACTAGCCATTCAGGAAGTATTACATTAAGTAATATACAAAATGTAAAAACAGTGCAAACAACCAAACGTTCAGTACAAAGTAATCAACAAAATCGGAATGTAAGAAAGATTTTATATATTTTGTTTATTTTATATTTTAATAATAAAGCTAATTTAATGACAACATGTGTTCTGATAGGTTTATACTAAAATGATATTAGCTGGAAGTCAAACACAACCAGGACAACAAGTCCTTATAACAAGTTCACAGAATGAAATCCAACCAGCTCAAACAATAAAGTTTTTAAGTAGTAATGTAAGTAGTCAAAATATAACAAGTCCAACAAAAACTATAACATTGGCACAAGCACAACAAATGGGATTACTTACTACAAACAAAGTTCAGCATATTTTACCATCAACTCCACAAAAACAAGTATATATTATTTTTTCATGTTACAAAAATGTCAAATTATTTAATTCTCATATGATAATCTTTTCATGTCATTTAAAGGGTATCATTGTTAACAAAATGGTCCAGTCCTCATCAGCTCAATCATCTACAATGACAATAGTTTCCAGTAGTGCTGTAAAATCTCCAACAAAAATATTACCAGCTCCAATAATTAATTCTCAGGTGAAGCCATCTACAATTCCAAATCAACAATCAGTATTTTCTTCTTCAAGTAAAACAAATGTGCAGCCAAGCCCCCAAAAAGTAATTATTAGACAGGTAATTTTTTGTAAATTCATTTGAGTTCAAATAAATTAAACAAATTAATATTATAATTTCTTTTTATAATTAATTAACTTTGTATTTTGAATTTTATATGATGTATTCTATATTATTGTAGAGTTCTTTGAAGCCTGGAACTGTGTTAGGAAGTGGACAAGTTATTAGAATACCTGCGACTCAAAATATCGTAACTGGATCCAGTCAAGTACATCAAATTCAAATGCCAGGAAGACAGGTAAAATTATTTGTTCTATTATATGTGATTTTTTATTACATAACATTAAAATTGTTACATATATATTTATATTATAGGTGCAATATGTTAGATTGGTGAGTACTCCTTCATCTGCAAGTACCAATGTTGTTACTGTAGGTAAATCAAAACCACAAACACAGACCTTACAAACTGTAGGAGTAAGTCAAAAGTTAGGTGGACAACAACAGATAGTAAAGGTATAAAATGTGTATGAGAACACATGGCAGATAAAGTTTATTATCTTATTAATTAAATCAATCATTATTCCTAATAAATTCAATTGCAGGTTGTTCCTTTAAACACTAGTAATCAATCGTTAAGAACAGTAGCACCAAAGACTACCCTAACTGGAAGTGGCCAGAGATTGATAATTCCTGCTGCTGCAACAGTAGCAAATCAACCTAAAAATACTGTTGCTATACCAGCATCTGCTTTAAGTCAACTTGCATCTGGTCAAGCTGTTCTTTCAACTAATCCCAACGTTAGTAATATTGTCGTTTTGCCAGCACAGTATATACAACAGGTATAGTGTATATATGTATATGTGTGTATGTATATATATATATATATATATATATATATATATATTTATTTATTTATTAAATTTATTCCAAATGTTATTTTTAAATTAAAAAGAGAAAAGAAAGGTATTACTTATATTATTTCATTGAAATAGCAACATACGGAAGACGGAAAAATAAAATCACAGCAATCTACTCCTAACTTATTAGGAAATACACAAAGTTTACAAAGTCCAACTGGCAATTTAACTTCTGGATCTATTCCTGAAACTAAAGCATCTCAGAGATCATATGCAAATGTCGAACCAAATGGTATTAGACCAAGGAAACCATGTAATTGCACTAAATCGCAATGTCTTAAATTGTGAGTAATATAAAAAGCAATTATATATATAAATGAATATAATTAATATTAAGAGTTACACAATATTAACTTTTTTATATTGAATGAGAATTGATATTTTAATCATTGATAATACATGCTTCAGAATTGTGTTCATATCCAGTAGTAGTAGGCTGTGAATTACTATTTATTTGTTTGTTAATATTCCATTATAAAAATGACAGTCTACAAAAGCTTCTATACTTCAGAGACATATATTGAAATCGCGAAGCTACATATTTTCATGTAAAATAACAGGAATGTTTAAGTGTTATTTATAGAAATAAAAATTCTATATATTTTGTGCACTCTTATATGAATATATTCGTATAAAATTGATATTGATTTAAACCATGGATATAATCGCACACAGATATTGTGATTGCTTTGCAAATGGAGAGTTTTGTCATATGTGCAATTGTAATAATTGCTCCAACAATCTTGGCAACGAAGAAGAAAGGCAAAGAGCGATCAAATCGTGTTTGGAACGTAATCCGAATGCTTTTCGTCCAAAAATTGGGAAAGGTCGTGAAACTGGTGATGATATTCGTAGACACAATAAAGGCTGCAATTGCAAACGAAGTGGATGTTTAAAAAATTATTGTGAATGTTATGAGGTATTGTAAATAATTATTAAGTATTTATCAGAAAATAATATTATTAATAAACTAATAACAAACTGATCATTATAAACAAAACATTAGTAAAGGACTAGTTTGTGAAATGAAAATGTATGATTAAGAGAAATTTTATGAATTTCAGGCTAAAATTCCGTGTTCTGCAAATTGTAAATGCATAGGATGTCGAAATATAGAAGAACCTAATTTAGAAAAAAAATCCTTAAAAGATTTGGCAGATGCAGCTGAAGTAAGGACAGCACAATTAACGTTAAATAAAGCAAAACTGCAATTATCTGAAATGGCTTTCAGACCACCAGCTGTTTCAAATACGGGTGCAAGGTATGTAATTATATAAGATAATAAATAAATTTTTGAATGCATAAGATCTTAGTTAATAATATGTAATAATGCATGTGTGGTATATTTAGAAATTAATTATGTAACTCGCCTATTTTGACATAATTAATAAAATATATTTTTTTATATTGCCTAGGCAACCATTTAATTTTTTGACTGATAAAGTAGTAGAAATGACTTGTCAGTGCTTAATGGCACAAGCTTATGAAGCTGAACGCGATATGTTTGATGATGAAACATCGCAAAGACTTATAATCGAAGAATTTGGACGATGTCTCAAAGAAATTATAGAGTCGGCACATAAAGCAGAAGCTACCTAGCAGGTGCAGTTTGAAAATAACTTTTTTTTTTATTCTTACAAACGTCCACAAAAATTTTACGATTAAGAATATTAAGTCTCAGTATATTTTAAATATATTATTCAAATTAAATCATGAAATTCGCAATGGAAATATTACATACCAAAGAATGCAATAAAAATGCATATGCATTTTTATTATATATGATACATCACAATCAAGAGAGCGGTATTTATGACAGTTAAATCATGATAATTTCATCTAAATAAAACTTCTATTTGATTTATAATTGAATTTGAAATTTGGATATAACAAAATATTAGGGGCTGATTAGATGATAGGATATATTATCATACATAATATTATATATATATGTGATGATATAAAAATTAATATTTATTTCTATGAAATCTATGAAAAAGTTATGAGAATTTAGTAAATTTTGTGGTACTGTTTGCCTGTGGGTATGACGAAAAAGATTATATTGCTTTAAATTCGGTATAAGAGAACTTTGTCTTATTGTAATTAAAGTAGTCAATTATTGCTTTCAGTGATATATATATATATATGTATGTATGTATGTATGTATATATATGATGATATGGTATGATATGATATGATATGATATATGTGTGTGTGTATATATATATATATGTATGTATGTATGTATATATATATCATTGCATGTATGGATATAGCAATATATTCATTATAAAATATTTTCGCGTGCAAAATATAGTAATATTACAGATGACTTTTAGTTTTTAACTGTATAAATCATTCAGCATGTATAATAATTACTGGATGTATTAATTCCAACATTAATTAAATAGTTAAGGCCATTATTACATGAATCCCTTCTATTTTCATTTGATTACTCTTGATGGAACATGATATTTAAAGACACTGTATTATGGAGTATTATATTTCATATTATAATTCATATAATATCGATTCTTGAGTTTTTATAAAATCATTATTGATAAATGTGATATTTCGAAATATGAAAACTCGAAATTTAAATATTAATGGGATTGCAATTATGTTTTTACATTTTGTTTATTCTTTTTTGTTTTTTGTTTTTTTCTTTTCAGAACAAAAATTCAGTAAATTTCATTTTAATCATTTATATGAGTACTTATAGAATATATTTGTTCTCTGAGTAATTTAGAGTATATGTGGCTTTGGAGGGAATCTTACATATGTTGAAGTCATAATCAATTAATATATGTTTTAGTTTGTCCTCTTGTTGATTATTGATAATGAATTAGTTACATATATATAGTTTTTCATAAAATAAAATATCATTACATTGAAATCGTAAATCTTTTTTCTGTAGCAAAATAAATGACATTCATCTTTAAATTACGTTCAATGATGTCAATTACTATACTTAATTGAAGTATGCTAATAATGTTATACAAAATCAATTTAATTATTAATAATTACTTAATCCTCCATGAAATAGATTATAAATGTGGTTGTAACAACAATATATTGAAATTATAGTGTAGGAATTAATAAAAAAAAAGTACAGTTTATATATATATATTATATGTATATATTATAATATATAAGAACGAAAGTGTAATATAAACAGAAATATATATTATATATTTACAAAAACTGCACTTTTTAAAGAAGATTAATAATTATTTTAAGTACATATAAATATATACATATTGTACAAAATATCGTGTTATGCATGATTGCAATTAATTGAAAGTTTAAACGTTAGTATTTCATTCAAATATATTTTGCTTTACTTATTTAAATATATATTACTTTAATCCGATAAAACTTATGCATACTTCGATTAATATTTTTTATTAGAATACATTGTGAATATACAGGCTTAGAATAAATATATGAACTTTAATATAATATTGAATAATTATGTTCATAGAGCAGCTGATGTAGATAAGAATATGTTGATAAATGATAGAACATTAATCTTTAATAAAGCGTTTTTTGTAAATAATGAAAATCTGATATCACAGAGCTACAATAATTTACTAAAAAGAAACGTTTATTTATTAAAGAAGAACATGCATTATGCATCATAAATTTTCTTTTCCTTTTTCTTTTTTTTGTAAGCAATGGAAAAAAGCAATTCCCTTACAATATATGTAATTATGTTATCCTACGTACGATATATGAGAAATAAAATTTAGAGTTAAATTCAAATATTATGTAAATATATGATGTGAGATGCATAGATTGTAGCGCATTAATTAAATAAATGTAATATCGTGTTTGATATCAGGTTTTTTATAAAAAGAAATCACTTTAAGTGTTTGTATATCAAAAAGCGTTGTATATATATTATACATATGAATCACATTAGTACATCTTCTATTTCTAATGTATTGATTCAATCATTACTATTGTATGTTATAGGTAAAAAATATAATACACATAACAGCATATGAAAGAATTTAATATTTTCATTGCAAAATTTAAAATTTGACAATTTTATTTTTTGTATTATTTTTATCTTTGTCACTCTTATTTTTCTCAATGCTTGAATCTAAAGATTCTAAAGTACCATCTGTAATTTTATCTACTGTAATTACAGATTCTTCTTTTTCTTTGATCAAATCTGGACAATCTTTTTTCAAATGTGTAACATCCCCACAAATCTTGCAAGCTCCTCCATCAGGATAGATTCCTCTAGGATTATCTGGACATTGTTTAGAAATATGTCCTTGTTCACGACATATAAAGCAAGTTGCATATCTGTACTCTGGAGCTTTAGTTACTTTGCATTCAAAATGAGTATGTTCAGTTGAACCACACTTAAAACAAATTCCTGTACCAGATTGTTCGTTTGCAAGTTCAGGACAGTCAGATAAATTATGACCAGATTTACGACAGTGAAAGCAAACATGCTTTTTGGCACGTGCTAATTCCTTTTCAGCTTTCCTTCTTTCCAATTTCATTGCAATATCAATTTCTGATTTTGGTATACCTGGAAATGAAAAAATCATTTTATAATATATATAAAGTAACAAAAGATTTTTTCACTCATATACATACCTTGCATTACCATTTTTTTTCGTAAATCTTTTAATCTCTCTGCATCTTCTTTTTTTACTGGAAATCCATCATACTTGACTATCTCTACTTCTACTCCATTAAGTGTCATTTTTATAGGTCCATAATCAGGCTTTCTTCTTTTATGTTCTTTGTCATCTCTAATTTTTGGGGCCTTCCTCTTATTATTTGGTTTGAACATTTTACCATTATAATGATTAAATTTACTATTAAAATAATTATTTCCATTTGTATGATTTTTATTGAACCTTGAAGGGTAATTAGTGTCATTGTATTTTGCATTAGGAAAATCAGTATTATTAATTTTAGATTCTTCCTCGTTTGTTGAAGTTGTAATAGTTGAATCATGTAGATTCCTATTTTGCTTTTTCATATTACGTTTTTGTCGCTTGCTTAAAACTTGGTGAGATTGTGAAATATTATTTTCATTGTCTACTACTTTTGTATCTAAATTAACATTATTTTCTATTTGGATTTTTGATTTATTTTCACTGTTAATATGTTTTTTCTTTTTGATTTTGTTAGATACTATATCTTGAGTGACTTTTTCATCATATTTTTTATCATCAAAACTTGCCCAAGTATCAACTGCTGTATCATTAGTAGATTCTTGTTTTTCACTTAAAAGTTCTTTCGCTGTTTTTACCTTTTTTTCTGTTATTTCATTTTCAGTTAATTGCTGCTTCATAACATGCCATGGTGTAGCATCATTGGGCAAGCGTTCATTTGATGCTTTGGACCCTTTTGCTCTTGTATATCTTGTCATGATCTAAAATAAAATTATTATGATGATATTAACATTTGTTTAAATATTAAAAAATAATAAATAAATATACTTACTAGTTAGATACTTACTATCTTTATGTAAAAAAAAATGCAAACAATACCATAACCTAACTTTTTGCACCACGTGTATCACGCAGGAAGCGGATGATAAATGGTAATAATTTGAATTCTTCACTAATAATATTACAACTTATAAACTTTTTAAATATTTTGCAATATAAATAAATATATATAACATTTTTTTATTTTATCTCACTTTATTATTGCTTATTATTTCTAAGATTTAGCAAAAGTTTGATGCAACTTGACGTCACTTCACTCGACTGTATTGTAAAATACTTTACTACTGTTTACATAACCTATATATAGTAGACTTATTCAATTAAAATATTGTTCAATTAATTATTGTCGCAAAGAATACTTTTAATAAAAAGGTACATATAAATAAGAAAATTTTACATTAAAAATTTTTTCATTATCTGAAAAAATTTTACTTGTGACATTAATTACATAATAACTTCTTTTCTTATAAATTAATTAATGGAAGATATTGATAAAGTATATTTTGTAAAATATAATATTATAAATCTTTTTATTTTATTTACCTTATTAGGTGTATTTAAATTTTAGGATAATTCAAACAACAGATTCACAATGGCATCTAATAAAAATTATTAAACAATTGTTTATTGTATTATATCGATAAATATAATTATAATATCAACATAATGATACTGAAATGGTATGTAAAAATATGTACATATTTAAACTTTTAAATTAAATGTAAGATACTAAATATATATGACTTTTGTAGGTATCATTTTTATTCTACTCTCTTTAGAAATACAAAGCAGTTAACAATCAACAGAAATTTTTCAACAATAGTTAATGTGAATAAAAGTCCAAATGAATTAGAACTTTTAGGACAAAAATATTTGATAGATGAATGGACAAATATCACACCACAAATCATTTCAAAATTAGGACGTAATTTACATGTTACTCGATATCATCCGTTGTCTCTTGTACGTCAACGGGTGATTGATTATTTTTATAAAAATTATCGCAACAGAACAGGAAATCCATTGTTTAGTGTATTTGATAATTTAAATCCTATAGTCACTGTCGCACAAAATTTTGATTCTTTACTTGTTCCCAAAGATCACCCTAGCAGAACAAAAAATGATTGTTATTACATCAATCATGACATTTTATTGAGAGCTCACACAACTGCTCACCAAGCAGATCTCATTTCAATGGGATTAAACAATTTTCTTGTAGTTGGAGATGTATATCGTAGAGACGAAATAGATTCTACTCATTATCCTGTTTTCCATCAAATTGATGCTGTTAGAATATGTACAAGAGAAGAAATATTTAAAAATGTAAATGGTTCAGGAGACTTAAAGTTGTTCGATTCTAGAGAAGTAGAATCTGCAGAAAAACAAGGTTCTCATACCTTAGAGTCTGTAAAAATAATGGAACACGAATTGAAAAGTTGTTTAGTTGGTTTGGCAAAAGCAATTTTTGGACAAGGTATAATAAAATTATTAAATACAATAATTATATAAATATTTTAATTATATATATTGAGAAAAAAATGTATGGGAATCATTTGAATAGATATAAAATGCCGTTGGGTTGATCAATATTTCCCATTTACGCATCCGTCGTGGGAATTAGAAGTTTTCCATGAAAATAAATGGCTAGAAATATTAGGATGTGGTATTATAAGACAAAGTATTTTAAACAAATCTGGAGCAGGAGATCGCATGGGATGGGCATTTGGAATGGGTTTAGAACGTCTAGCTATGTGTCTTTACAATATACCAGATATAAGATTGTTTTGGAGTGCTGATACCGGTTTTTTAAATCAATTTAAAATAGATGATATTAATACAAAGATACAATATAAGGTATATGATCAACAAATATATTTTAAAAATAATGTTCGTATAACATTGATTATAAAATAAATGTTTACAGGCCATCAGCATTTATCCGCAGTGCAGAAATGATATAAGTTTCTGGTTACCAGATGATGATCATTATACTTCAAATAATTTTTATGAATTAGTTAGAGAAATTGGAGATGATATTATTGAACAAGTTATATTGAAGGATGTATTTACGCATCCTAAAACCAAAAAAACATCTCACTGTTATACCATAGTGTATAGACATATGGAACGTACATTGTTAAAAACAGAAGTTAATGATATTCATCATAAAATAGAGAAAGCTGCAAAAGAGAGATTTCATGTTACTATACGATAATGGAACGAATAAAGCTTCATAATTTATATAGTTCGATGAATATCTATCTTGTTTACAATATATAATACTTGAAGGAAATAAAAAAAATCAATGGAAGGAAGATAATATTTTATTTATGCTAAATTAATTATAAATGTATCATGGAACAAACAATATTTATCTAGGAACAACTATATCATCTATAGTGTTTTATTAACATTATGATTAATAACAATTACAAGTAGCTCCTGCATGCATATTTAACATATATTGATATACAAAATGTTTGCCAATTTTATATCTTATTTAACAACGTAGGTATAGTAAACAAGAGATATTTAATGCAAATAATATTGAAATATTTTTTGACTCAATCAAATTCATTGCACAAATAAAGTTTATCTTAATAAATAGAATATGTATTAGTTCATACCAAGTTAATGAAATAAAGAAAGTTAAAAAATTTTTTCTAATATTTAACACAGACTGTTATATTACAGACCTATGTTATCTTCAATTGCCAGTTTAAACAGATAAGAAATACGAACATATATTTTATAATTATAAATTATAATTATAATTTCAAAATTGTAATTGAAGTGGCATTTATTTTGGAAAGAATCGATCTACAAGTATTGAACTAAATATTATCTACTTTCTATCATGCCACATATAATATTTTATAAATACATTCAATATAAAAATATTATAAAATATTTGCTAATTTTGCAAATATAAATATAATAACATCAAAAATATAGTAAAATTCATAGAAATCATAAATGCCATGCAATCTTATATGATAGAAGACTAGCATGGAAGAAAAGATTTGATTAATTTATATTAATTAATAAATAGATTATTGTAACAACAGAATTATTATTAATAATGACATAAAAATGCAAGATCTGTATTAAAAGCTTTCTTGTGATGAGATTTCTGTTCGCAATTAGAAATTAATTTGCACTATAATTCGAAGTGAATATAAATAGCCTTGTATTAAGCAATAATTTAAATTACATTGAACTTGTTTTCTTCAGTCAATTTTAATTAAGACAGCTCTGATTGACTATAAATATTGATGTAATAAATATCCAATATAATTTACAACATTGAAGAACTTTAAGTTCTGCAATCCATATCTTGGGATATATATTAATATTTTTTGCTTAGAATTTATACAAAAATAGTTAGTGGATAAAATGGTGCATATACTTTTTTGTGTAAAATTTTCAACAGCATTTTGAAATCGATTAATCGAATTAATGATTTGAAAAAATAACCGATATACAAACATGAATATTTTTGCCGTAATTTTATATAAATTAATATTTTATCGCTTGTAATACTTTTGGTATAATAAGACTGATATATGTCCTTCATGATAATTTGGTATAACTTGGAGGAGAGAATTTTTTTCTCAAAAACTTCAGAATATATAGTGGCATACAAGAAACTAAAGTGATGACTAACACTTTCCATAAAAAATCAGTTGTTTTTATAAATTCAGCATCTGTTTTAAAGAGAAAGAAAGAGAGGATATAATTATAGATTATTATATTTTACCATAAAACAAAAATTAAATAAAGAATTACACTTACCAAAGTAGTCTTTTAGAACGACTAAAGACAATAAATAGAGTGCTAAAGAAAAGATCTCTGCTAAGATCATAATATGATGCCATGTTCTAATTGTTAAGGCAACCATAATCAATTCTGTCAAGACCAATGCAGAAAAGCTGATTGCTACTATGTGAATGAATTCATCTTCAAACATAATAAGTGCACCATACATTATTACTCCTCCTGAAAAATAGATTTTTGTGTAATAATTATATCTTACTTATATACTATATAAATATTAAATGATTACTCTATTACATACCTTGATATATGCTTATCAATACCCACATAAAGAATGTTTTATAAGAAAGTGATCGACCTTTACTGAGTTCTTTATAAAGTTCTGGATAAGTAAGTGCAATTTTTCCTGACACATCTTTATCTAATACCAAAGAAAAAACAGGAAACATTGTATAGATTGTAGCATATCTGTAAGAAATATTTTATAACATATAATAATTAATATTTTAGTACAAGTATATAACAGGAAGTCATATTTATAGCACATATAATATACCTACCCAACCATAAGAAAACCTTGATATAAGGCAACTGAAGAAAGATAAAATACAGCTGAAAATACAGCTTGCATTGTTGAAATAATTAAACCTCGATGAATTACAAATTGACTCAATGCAGCTGATCGTTTATAACTTCTTCTACCGTGAACTAATAGTAAATGAGAAAGATGATTAAATTGTGAGATAGAAAAATCTGCAGCTAATGAGGCTTGACGTCCTTCAAGACCTTCGAGACCAATACCTGCGAGATATTCAATTAATAATCATTACAAAATAATATGAATTATACAATTATATCATTAGTATATATATTATATTTACGTACCGGCATCAGCAGCTTGTATCATAGATACGTCATTACCTCCGTCACCAACAGCAGCTGTTCTTTTACCAGTGTGTCTTTGTATTAGACTGACAACATCAGCTTTTTGTGTGGGTGAACAACGACAACAAACAACAGCAGGTGACCCACATGCAAGTTCCAAAAATTCTTGTTCATAATATTGTAAGCATACGTCTAATGAATCACCACTGATAACTAAGGCACAATCTTGTTTTTTACGGAAAGTATTTAGTTCTAAATGCGCATCAGTTCGCGTAAGAACAGATTTAAAAACATGAAGTCCTTTCGTACGTGAAACCAATAAAGAAGATTTTGCTATACACGTTGCTGTTTCCAATTTGTCGCCAGTCAACATCCAGACCTGAAAATAGTAAAAATTACAATAGAATAATTTATTCATATATATTTTTTAGATGTGTAAGATTCTTGCCTTAATTCCTGCATTTCTTAATAACTCCAATGTTGTTCTTACTCCATTTTGGAGTTTGTCTTCTACGCCAGTTACACACAATAATTCCATTTCACGTTCAAGACTTTCAACGACAGCTGTAACTCTCGAAACACGATCACTAACGTACATTCTTGCAGCGTTATATCTAAAATATAAAGAAAATAAAAGGTATTTAAAAAGATTACACGAAATATATCGATGGATATTAGAAAACATTTTTTTCTCGAATACTTTGTTTCAAAATCAAGGTATTGTTCTTCTGTCAAATTTTTTTTTGCTACAACCAGCGTTCTTAAGCCTTCACGTGCCATATTACCACATTCTTCTTCTAGCCAGTCATTATACTGTACTATCCCAGACATAACAACGTCTGCACCTTTCAAATAAAATACAATTTCTGAGGTGGCTTCTGATTTGACTATTATACCCATTCTTTTTGTTTCAGAAGTGAATGGAAATATCTGTAATATAGTATAATTTAATATTTTTCCATTTGGAGCTTTCAACTGCATGGAATTCAGATCGCGTTTGACCAAAGCTAATCCCACTTCTTCTGTCCATTTTACTAATGCCACTTCGTCTGGGCTTGAAGCTTGATAATTACGTTTCTGTTCAGGCAAGTAATAATGCTGATCAGCTTCTGCTTGACTAAAATATAAAAACACAGTAACAGCAAAAGAATATGATAAGAATTATAGTTTATTTTTATTTTCATAACATTTACCTCTGAACAGAACCAGAATCTCCAGTCTCTCCTGTTTCTACACTCACTGAATCCAAATTAGTAGTTGCACTAATTTCATCATAAACTGGTGTAACATTATGACATAATGCTAAAGCATGTACCGCATCATAAATTCTCGTACTTTCAGATCTTCTCATTTTTCCGCTATGCACGGGTGGTTTTGTTGGAGAATTTTCCATAGTAGTATAGCAGGATTTTAATACAGATGTTACTTCATCAAATGTTTCCTGAGAATACGATATTGTCCCCATATGTAATTTTTTAAAAACCATTATATTTTGCGTTAATGTTCCAGTCTTATCACTCAGTAGATAGGATATACGACCAAGTTCTTCTGGAATTGTAGTTGTTCTTACAACTGTACCGGCAATGTCTTTATCTCGTTGTATACACCAAGCATAAAATGCTTTTCCAATATCCAAATTTACTCGTAAACTGATTGGTATAATATAAGAAAATAATAAAACAAAACGGAACATATAACGATACCAAGGGCCATTGAATCCCTTTAAACACATCATGACCAATGCAAGCCCAATAACTGCACAAAATAGGACCTAAAAAATCATATTAAAATAGTATTTCATGATGAATCAAAAACAAAAATACATTTATTTATTATACATAAAATACCTTAGTCAACTGATTTATCTCTTGATCAAGCAAACCAACTTTGGATCTTGGTGCAGAATGATTCATTAAAGATCTTGTTTCTTGTCCAGTATAAACGACTATTCCAAGTGCTGATCCAGATGCTACGGCGGTATTAGCCCATAAAGTATTGTCAACTCCCAAACTTTCTTCACTGCTATATCCATCATACTGTGAATGGAACATGCACATTAATCAGAGAAACATATCAAAATTATTTTTGATACTTACACGGGTAAATGTACCGATGAAACTATGAATATCTTTTTGAGGTTTTTCAACATATAAACTTGCTTTTATATCAAACAATTGAGAATGATTTTCTAATTTTTGAGTTGCTGGTATTGCCAATCTTAATTTCCAATCTGTTTCTCCATCTAATTGATCGGTTCTTACAAAGCATGCACCAGACTTTTCTGTTGTACGTAATAGTACTAAATCTGCTGGTACTCTTTGACCTTTTTCTACTATAACCTGTTAAAAAATTAAAATATTTTAATTATTGCTGGATTCAAACTAATTAAAATTAATTTCTCTATAGATAATGTCTTACCAAATCACCAACTCGTAATTTAGAACTTGGAACTAATTCTGGTATATCCAAACCTTTTACCAATCTTTGATATTTTTGAGCATTGACTTCCTTGTCTCTTTTGTATCTTCTGAAATCATCTACAGCTTCTCGACAGATCGTGACGGTCAAAACGAAACATAATGGTCCCCAATATGTATACAAATATCCTATTCTTATATCTGGTATAAACTGAGATATTGCCATAAGCAAAAAGTATAGATTAAGAAAGAACTTAAACTGTTGAAAGAGGACCTAAGAAAATACAGATACGAAACATAAATCATTGCGATTCCGAACAAATTTCATACATATAATTATATTCATCGTACAAAAGTAATACATACCATAGGTAAGAAAGTAACAACATTGTATTTCTGATTTCTTATGACATTTGTAGGAAATTTATCATACATGGGCTGACCAATATGAATAACTCTTGCTCTTAATTCTCTTTCTCTGCAACATCTTCTCCACATCCATGTACAACATCTATAAATAATTAACATAATAATACATATAAAAACTCTTCTATACTGTTATCTGTACAGATCAGATATCAAATCATTAAAAATTTTATATATAGCAGTATATAGATATAAAATCACTAACAATAAATTTTTACTTATACTAATCATCTTGCTAGCTGAAATTGAAGTATTGAAATATGATCATTAACAATATCTAATCAGTTCTTCTAGATTAATCGTAGTGAATACGAATAAATTAAATATATGTCATTAAAAGAAATATCACCTTGTCCACGAATTACTATTTCGCGGTCTTGATATTAATGGTATGTCTTCTTTCGAAAGTCTTATTACGTTGCTTTGTGTCTCCATTTAGATATTTTTTCTTCATGAGATTTACATACGTATATAACAAAGATATATATGTATACGTATTATGTATATATATATGTGTGTATAATAGACAATATTCTCTCAGAATGCTTACAAATTCGTTGATATCTATTCGCGTCAATCCAACTGCGAACTTTGTTATGACATCATTTCAAACAGGGAACATATAATCACGAGAGAAGCATTAACTCTTTGTCGCGCAGAAAAAATTAATAAAAATAATTGTTTTAGAATAAATTTTTATGGAAAATCGTTAAAATTTTCTCTTTGTATATTACGATTGTCTGATTTTTTTCATTTCTCGAATTAGAAGTGCATCGAAGTTGAAATATCAGCAGGAGTTTGATAAAAATCTCTATCATTGATTTAACGTTGAAAACCAATGGCAGACAGGACAGCGTTGCAAGCTTACAACGCGCAGTTACTTTTATATCTTATTCCGTTTTTAATGAAATTATTTATTTCAAAAGATTGACAGATTTAGTAAGTATTATCGCGAATAAAATAAATACTTAAATTATATATTTGTTAATTATGTGTGTGTATGTGTGCATACATATATATATATATACACATAATTACATATATATATTTATATATACATGTAGAGTAAACACGTTATATTTATTTGTACTAAAAAAATTCCCTAGATATGTATAAAAAGTATTATATACGAAAAAACTTATAAAAGATATATATATATATATATTAATAATAATAATATTTAATATAAATCGTAATAGAAATATCATAATAGAAAGGTACGAAATATTACTATCTATTTTCAAAAAAAAAAAGTCGATCGAAAAACGAGATTGGTGTGTGTGTGTGTGTGTGTGTGTATGTGTGCGCGTGAAGGGTTGTATGCTATTCAATTTTAATTATAAATATTTGATAGATAATTTATTTTCGTTTAACTTACCCGCACAAACCAGTTTTAAGGAACTTCGAACAATTATTAAATCGTCGTCTTCTAGAGGTCAAAAGTCGTATACTATCCTCAGGAGGTTGGAGAAGATAGTCCGTTTCTTCGTCCATTTCAAAGTCCCGCTCATCCGAACTGAGCCGCAATGGCATCTCCTCCAACCTCATACTCTTTCGATAATCACAATATTGTATATACGCGTACTTCAATGTTTTTTTTTTTTTTTTTTTTTTGACAATCGTTTAACCCTCTTTGTTAAGAGATATCAATAGTAATGTTTTTTATTTTTGTTCGTCTTATACGTTGCTTTTTTTTCGACGATATGTAAATATCTTAAATCTACTTTCATTAGCTTATGTGTATTAACTTTTTTTTCTTACGATGCAATATCACGTGACCCAAAGTAACACAGTCTTCTTTGTAACACATAGTATCTGCCGAGAAATTCAAGTCTGACAGAGAGAGAAGAATTTCATTTACAATAACAGTAGTTTTTCGTATACCTATTTAACGGCATCGTTATAAGACGTCACAATGTACTAATTGTCCTTTCGATGATTCGACCGATATATCCTGCCTGTTTATTTACAATATAATAATCACATATACACAAATGAGATTGCCTCTCTTCTCTGCTGGATGTAGTATGTGTGTAATCGTTCTCGAGGTAAGTTGTTATTCCTATCGTAACGCATGTCTATCTTTTGAACAATTCTTAATATTAAATTACGATTATAGATCAAGTATATGTTATAGGCGATAACTATGAAGTATCTTTTTCCTTAACCGTGCATAATGGTACTTCAAAATTCGCGATACCCGCAATACGACGATATATTGTGCGCGTCCATATTGGGCATTCGACGATCACGTGTGCGTTTACGCATGCTCCTAAGTATTTATTCAGAATTATATTTCTTAGTTAGGCAAATAATTTATATATAGGAAGTTAGTATATACATACACACACACACACACACACACACATACATATATATATTTAAATAATTAATGTTGTGATATATGATTACATTTTTTTTTATTCATTGGCAAGAAAAGTCTCAAGTTATTAATAATTATAAAGAAAAGAATTTTTACAATGATATTTATCACTTGATTAGATAATTTGATATTTTTGTATTAGTGATGTAATAGCGTTTTTTTCTACCGTTATATCTTCAGACTTTACCTTATCTTCCAAGTATTTAAGCAATCGAGAACAATTTTCTTTTTCATGATCTGCCATGAAATTTATAGCAAGATTAAATCTGTTACACGTACTTAGAGTAGTTAGAATTTCGATAATTGCTTTAATTTCTTCTGCATTCAAGGAATTTTGCTTTTCGTACTCAAGACATACGTTAATAATATCGCAGAGAAAGAATGGGGGAATCTCGCTGTTGAATATTTTATTTTTTAAAATGTCCCTTAAAAAAGATAGATTATGTAACAATGTATTTTAATATGTTTTCTCCTTTTTCTTTTTTTTTTTTTTTTTTTACTTTTATAAGAACAGTAATGCATTACCTGGTATTATAAAGGTAAAAAAACTTTATTTTACCATCATTAGTATTTCTCCACATTTGAATAAATGTTTTATAATTTTTTGGAATTGTATTAGCAAATTCATCAAGTTTTTCTTTAATTAGTTTCGTTCCATTTTCATATGTCGAAGTTAAAAATTCTGATTTATGATTTGTGCTTATAGAATTCCATAATACTGCAGATTTAGATTTAATATCTTTTGGTTCTAATGGTTTTAAATGAGCTGCATTTACCTATTAAATGCAAAAAGTATCACAAAAAAAGCATGTAACATTGAATCTTTATTTATTTATTTAATATTTCTTTTCAATGACTTACCATTTGTCTAAAGTGTTCATAAGTAGGTACTCCCTGTTCCACTGCCCTGATTTTTGCATCATTTTGCAATTTATATAACTCATTCGCTTTAAGCTCTTCATACAACTCGTCTTGTAATATTTTATAATCGATTGGTGATTTCAATATACTCATTTTATTCAAATTATTAACACAAATGTCAGCGAAATGTACAGTCTATATCTTGAATCGGTAGAATGAGTAATAATAACCTATGTTTGGTAAAGATATAGTCTTTATTACTATGGTTACGTATAACAGAAACATTTTTCTTTAGTGATTTTATCAATACAGTTCAAGAATAAAGTATGTGTATTTTAAAGTAGATTACAATGTACAAGCATATTTTTAACAGCATTGTAATATAAAAATCTTGCATATATAATATTATCAGGAATTATTGCAAAGAATCTTTAGTAATGGTAATATCTGTTTCAGGCATCAAATTTTTTTCTTTCAATATTTTGCTTTGCATCCTTTTGTAGAATTTCTCATGCGTTCTCTTCATTTCAAGGATTTCTTTCATTTCTTCCTTATCTTCCTCCTAAAATTTATCAGTATAATTCGTTTAATAAGAAATAAGAACAAACAAATCGTCTGTAATATTTAAAACGATGTACCGTTTGATTTAAACGCAATACTAATGCTCTTCGACCATCGGACATCGGTTGTGAATAGTCCATTAATTTTTTTAATCTTTCTGCAGGACTCACTCCTCTTTCGACTACCAAAACGATTCGCGCCCACTACAATTTTCAACAGATGTGATTTTAATCATCAACTCCGTATGAAACAATCTGTATATGTAATATCAATTTATTATTTTTTTTTTCCTTTTTTTTAATAACGATCCAAATATACCTGTCGTTGCCATTCGTTTCTTGTTTCAGCAATTTTTTGATAAGTATTTCCCATCATAGCAATTAACATGTTAACGAGTAAAATTGCAACAATTGCCATGTAAAGTACGAAAAGAAGCTATAAAATATAAAAAATATAATAGATATGTTAATAATATCGTACTTTTTGTTTCTTCTAATATATGAAAATTATTTAATGCACAAGTATTATTTTAATAGTTTATTATAAATATTTTTTATTTTTTACTACTTTTATTTTCTAGCGTATACGAACATTGAAATGAAGCTTGTGTTTTGCGTAGTAATATCATAAAGAAGCCATTTAGAGATATGTAATATTCTGCATTCTTGCGGTGACATTACCTTGGCCTCTATTTCATGTTCTGTTCTTTCGAACGCTCCATAATAATCACCGAAATTCGTCATGCTCATAAGAAACATTGCCATGATACTCTCCATTGGAGATGGCATCGGATTAGTCGTTGAATCGTCGACGCCGTCCGGCGTATTAGGATTGTCAAAGGATAAGAATATGATGTAATAAGCTAGAATTATAAAAAGAGTAACACAGTTGTTAGTAGTTAACACTATTTCTTTCAAATATAAAAAGGTCAATTACGCAGATGTTCTCAGTAGTTTCTTTTAATTGGAATAATGATTATTTATATAGATCAAATATTTTATACATGTAGAAAAAAAAAATTGCATGTTAAAAAGGCACAGTTTTTAAACGAGTTTGATGAATTCCGTTTGCTGAGTAGGTTTGAAAGTCTACTTAAAAGTTAACACTATCTCTTTCAAATATTGAAAGGTCAATTTCGCTGGATGTTCTCAATTGGAATAATGATTATTTATGTGTTTGTATATAGATCAAATTTTTTGTAGATGTAGAAAAAAAGTTGTATATTAAAAAGGCGTGCCTTTTAAACGAGTTCGATGAATTTCGTTCGCTGAATAGTTTTTAAAGTTTGTTTAAAAAAAATTCTCAATTTTATTATGTACATTATTTTAGAAACAAAGAAATATATGTATATATATATATATTTATTTATAAAATTACCTTGAGAAAAGCCCATAACAAATACCAAATAGATCGCAACGAATCTGAGAAGATCGCCCATGATCATTCTGTAAATCATAACGACGAATGGACCAACAGTTTTGAAGCCTCTACAAAAGAATAAAAAATAAGGTGCTGTCGTTAACATAACGACGACAGCAAGCATGTCTTCGACTTCGTCGGCACAAGTTAATCTGAGTGCTGGAAACGAAAGTAAGAGACAACAGGAGAATAAAAACATTACTCGAGATGGTGCTGTCATCTGAAAACGAGATTGTTATTATTACTTTTATTGTTAATTTATATTCTAGAATTTTTTTTCTCTTTCCTTTTGCCCGCTTAAAAAAAGAGAAGGTAATTTTCTTACGAGATTCTCAATGAACATATTCAATCCTAAAAATCTTGCTTCCCTTAAAGCAGCGGCGATATAAAGAACAGCAGCAATCTCCATGAATATCTCGGCTATTAAACGAATTTTTCCTGATACAGAATTTAAGTGCATTAATCTGCATTCTTCTGTGAATGTTCGCCACCTGTTTGCAATCACGTTGAATTAAAAACTATCACTTTATAATGGAATAATCGATCTCAACATTTTGTTTTTTTTCTCTCTTTTTTTCTTCTTTACACCTACTTCTTTTTTTTCGAACATTTTACAGAATATTTATTTTATTTTATTTTTGATATGTGTATTAATTAATATATATCTTGTTATTGATATAAGATTCTTAATCTCCAAATCAAGTGAAATTTTGTGTAATTAGTGTTTATAATCCGACGGAAAGTTAAGACTTATATGTATGTGTAAGTTATATAACACACACACACAAATATATATTTTATTTTTAGTTTATTGTCGACATTTTGATAAATATATTTAATTTTACTTACCAACTTTTTTTGTTGCTGATTTCAGTAACACCGTTGATATTACTTCCCCTTATCGTAGAATTAAGTTTAAGTAAATCATCGATCGTATTGATGCGATTAGTTGCGTTAATATTTTGATGAATTTCATTGTAGAAAGTACGATTGGTATGATTAGCAAAACTTGTATCGAATTGATCTAATGTATCATTTTCCTCTATCATTGATGATAATATTGGTAACAAAGCATCCTTTAGTAACGACGTCATATTCGACATTAATTGTAAGGAAATCTTATCGAGAACGTTGTTCGAATTTTTCGTAAATCTTGTCTTCGATATCAAGCTCGTTGTTAGATTTTTAACGATCGATTCGGAGATATCACCAATTTGCAATGATTTTAAAATTCGTGTTGTTTCCACTGTCATTGGATAGGAAGAAATATTTAAAGTTGGATCGGTAGTTGTAATAGTCGTTGTTGCAGCAGAATTTTCCAATGTCCATGATGGTCCAGGACGTAATGTGAAACTTATTAGAGATAGAATGAAGTAGAAACAGAATAGATAAAATTGTTGATAAAATCTATAAGAATCATCGAAAATATTAATATATACTTTTCACGTTGAAAAATGTACGAACTTTTAATTACTGACCGATCTTTAACGAATGTATTCCATTTGGCATTTAAAAGATCAACCAGAGTACCATCCAACAATTCAAGATGCTCGTCTTTGTCCTGTAAAAAGAATAGTACTGTAATCGTACACATTTTTTATTGTAATCGTTCGTTAAATTTTATATATAAAATTTTATTAAAACCTACGCCAAAAACAACTAGATTTAGAGCAGAATTGTGACTTATATGTCCTGTGTTCACGTCTATCGTATCGACTTGTGATAAAGGATAAGCCGCACACGTTATACTTCCAATTTGCCAATAAATTTCTCTTTCAATATTTAAAATGTGAAAGAACATTTCGACTCTTCCCAATTTTGCTGACAATGTTAATGGTGTTAAATGTTGAACGTTCCTGATAGACAATGATGCACCTACTTCGTAAGCCATGTCAAAAGTCGTCTGAAAAATTTTTTCATAGTTAAATCATTTTTATTAGTTACGATATTATAATTATTAATACGAGTTAGTCTATGTTTCGCGCCTGGAAGTAGGCAATGGTTCATTCTTAGTCGATAATGTAGTTGACTGTTGCTATATAAAGGGATAGGCAACCCGTTTTACATACTTCTATGATCACATTGCCTATCGAAGGGACCAAAGAAAATTTTTTTACCGACATAAGACAACCAGTAATTAAATTATCGACAATGTATCAAGTTTTATCTAGCTGCAGGCGCAATATTTAACATTTCCATTAACAATTATAGAAGAATGATAAACAAATATAACTAATAATTAATGATCTTAAAAAAAGTAAAATAAACTTTACCAATTTTTCATAAATGACGAGCATATGTAATACAGTATTTCCATTCGTGTCTTGTTTATCAGGATCGGCACCTCTGGCTAATATGAGTCTATAACATTCCTCTTGACCTAGACATGCTGCAAAATTGAGAGGATATTCTCCCCAATAAACGTATCTGATAAAAAAGGCATCGAAGTTCGATAAAAGTTATCGATTCTTTTTTTTAAATTTATCACTTTCAGATTTAATATATGTACCCGCTATAATTTGTTTCTGGGGCAACGCAAACCCATTCGTGTTCCAAACTATCGTATCTCGAAGCTTTTTGATCTTCAGGAGACATGAAATTACCGAAGCAACGTTCGTGTACGTCAGCTCCACAATCTAGAAGATATTTTACCATGGCTGGATCTTCATTAACAATTGCTATGTGTAGTACGTTTTCTCCTATTAAATTGAAAAGAATGAATTATAAATATTAAATTGAATATAATAATTGGATCTCGTAATTATTTCGTAATAATTCCATCGTTATTATTTTGTGATATTTTAAAGAGGAGACGTTAACCAGGCTTCGTCTATCCACCTGGTATAGATTCGTAGATGTACTTACTTACTTGGCCGATGCATGTAAGGACGTAAATAGATTATGACTAACGACAAGCTATTTGCGATATGATGAAAAAAATGCTTCGACATTAGGTGAGGAAAATCAACTTGACCTCGATGTGAAATAACTTCACGATGGAGGGAGAAGTCGTAAAATTAATTGCTGCAGATTTGCCAGAGGCCATACGTTAATGTCTCGTCTTAGAGATCCTAATCGTTAATGATCATAACATGTGTAGGTACTTGCGGTTGATGAATAGTTGAATTGTTAAACGTCAATGATGAAACCATAACACACATTAGGTCGATAAGCATTTAATCATACTTTTTGAATTTTCATGAAAAATGTTGAATTTTCATATATATTGTAAGATATTTCATCTGACTCACCGTAATACTCATCGCTTATGTAAATATCATTTATCAAATTCGGATAAAAGCGTAACAATCTTTTTGCCAAGTCCGCGTGAATGGCTGTTGCGTGTAACATACACAAATGTAAAATAGTTTCACCGACGGCTCCTCTTTCGCTCAGACTCCAACATACCAATCTGTGCTTGCTTTTATCTGTGATTAAAAATATTTGATAAATGTTTATAGGATATCGTCCGTATCGTTAAATAAATTTACACGGTTATAATTAACTTTTTTTTACCTATCTTACTCTCGTCCACGTCTTCGTCATTCAAATCTTTGTTTATATCGTAATCTGCTGGATTTTCCATAGCTTTCAATGCTGGTAACTGAAATAATTTTTTTTTTTTTTTTTTTAATATTCAATGTACCTTTATTTTTTTTTATTTAAAAAGAATATATATATATATATATAGTATTTTCAGTCGTTTTTACCATTTTATGTCTTGGCCGATCTTTATTCCTAAATAACACTAATTTCTCAACAGGTATCCATTTGCCTTTTCCCTTGTTGTACAAAAATGGTTCTACCTTCGTTCTTAAAGCATGATCCAGTTCCGCAAATTGCTTAGTTTGCGTAGCTCTTTTCATCATATCCACGAATAGTCCACCCCCTATATATGAGTGAATATAAAATTCTTAGAAAGTAACATACTATGAATTCGTTCTATCTGTGTGTGTGTGTGTGTGTGTGTGTGTGTGTGTGTGTGTGTGTATGTGTGTCTTATGTATAATTTTCAATTTCTGCTGCGATCTGGTAAACTTCTATTAGAATGGCCGGGGATCGGTCTCTCATATATTAAAATAAAATCTGTGGTGTCCAAAGGCAAGTCAATCTATTACGTCATATCTGCAAGTATTTAGTTCATTAAGTTGAACACTTGCGAGTATCGAAGCAGTAATAGTAGGTATGTAGTAGTAACACTTCACTTTTCAAACTTAGCACACATGACTCATGGATAATAATGGATAAGGAAAGTACGAGATAGAAATTTTAATGATTCCTTTTTAATAATTATTTTTTAATTCATATTTTCTTTTATATTCTTATTGTATTTATTGATAATTATTTTCATAGGGATATATATATATATATATATATATATATATGTATGCATTATAGAATATATATACACTAATAATTATTTTTACTATTTATTTGTTATCTCTCAGACCTTCTCAAAATATTCATTCATGTTTTTGTGCCAAGGATACAATATGTTAAAAATAAAGATGAAAACTTGTAAGAAATTCACTTTAGTTTTTATATTTATGAATTCTCTGACTTAAGTGTGTAATATTTAATATTTTACAAGGATCTACATTTTGTAATTTATTCATTTTTACAATCTCTTAATTTTTGTTTATATAGACGTACTATATGACAACGTACGTATTATGATTATTTAATATTTTATTGATTTATTATTTTTTTTCGTGAAATATAGGTAGCGTCATCTGTTATGCGTTTACGTAATTATTACGTTTTTCTTGACTTATCTTTCGAGTTATATCTTTTCTACAATCCAATAATTGTTAATTTTTTATATGTAATTGTAAAATAACACTAGTTTTAATTTATGACATTATTTGTCTTTAATATATTTCCATTTCATTGAAAATGTTGGAATAATATTATTATATAGATTAATTAAAATAGCATACCTTTTAGATCTACAAATTTGTAAAGAACTATAGACGATGTATCCGTTTGTTTTTTAACACTACTTGAAACATTACTCTCGGTATTTCCCATATTAACTGATAAAAGTACTAACTTTTATTCGGGCACAAGAACGATTAATTTAAGCAAAGAATAGAACTGATATAACTTCAATAGCACTTTGGTTACTATGGTACATTCTCGTTATTGATTATACTAATTCAGATACATAAATTTGTACAACTTGGTATCTAAAATATTTCTAATAAATATATAACGTTACATTTAATTTTTACAATTGTATTTTAAATATTTTAATTTATATCTTTTTTATTTACAAAAATTGTAATATTATTTACTTTATACTTATATATATTTTTACATAATTATTTTATATAATATCAAATGGAATAAAATTCAAAATAAAAATTACAATTTTGTGGTTTTTCAATTTTATTAATTATGAAATTAACAAAGAGGATATCCTGTCTATCTTTGATAATTAAAACCATAAATCCTGTTGGATTAAAGCCACGAAACGAAAATTATACTAGATGATAATAAATTTTGTGATAAAAATCTGTGATAAACCACATCCTTTAGACAATAGAAATAAATTTTAAATGTGTTCTACTTTCTTTTTATATTTGACAACTAAATTATTTGAGTTATAAAATTAATATTTTAATAACATAAGTAATATATAATTACTTATACATATATATGCACGTAATTATAATTTAAAAACAATGTAAAGTAATTATTAATATAATTAATAAAAATTAAAATGAAGGAAGAAAAAAATTAGATTCGCCCTTTATGGGCAAACAACGAGGCCCCGGAGGGATTCGAACCCTCGATCTCCTGTTTACTAGACAGGCGCTTTAACCAACTAAGCCACGGCGCCGTTGAGACTACTATTTTATTGTAATTCATTTAAATCAAGTAATAAAATCAATGTACACAAGTTTTCAAACAGTTTAAAAATCATATATTTCTATATAATATTGACATAAAACTTATATAATAAAAAGTAATTATTAACAGAATGCAAATTTAACAAGCAAAATAACGAAGTAATTTATTAAGTATATTAATAAAAAAATAATCGAACAATTCTATAATTATTATTTTCTACATTGTGATCAATATTATTAAGTAATTAGATTTATAATAAATATGAAGAAAGGGAATCATGGGCGAATGAAAAAATGATCGATGAAAAATCATAAATAGGGTTATAAATCTGTCGTAAAAATAATACAGATCCTCTTGGATTATTTAAAATTACTTTCGGAATAAATGTGCTTAGAAGGAACGTCTAAAAAATCAATGGAGCTATTAATAAAGGAGATGATATATATATATATCTACACATACAAATACACACACACACAGTGTCGAGTAGTGAGAAAATTTATGATGTATATACATACAATTACGTCTACTATCTATACTTTTCCTCTCTATATAAAATGTATAGTATATTTTTCATGAACGAATTAATAGAAAGTTTTTCTCAAAATTTTTCGATCAATATTATTTTTCTTTTTCTTCTGACCTCCGCCATTTTTGGCGATCGATCATGGTTAGAAATTTCCATTGAACAGAAGTTAAAGCTTCGACCCACATTTCGTAGCATTAAATTACTTTCCACGAAGAAAAATCTTCGACGAGATCTATTTATAAAGATCAAGTATATGGATACTTTGGTAAGAGCAATGCAACCAGGACGCATGCTTTTTTCGGCTGTAGGAATGTATATGCATGTATATGTATATGTGTCGTATATATATATATATATATATATATATATATATATATATATATATATATATATATATATGCACATATGGTACGTCTCAAATTTTCAACGAGATAATAAAGTTACCTTCTATCGAGGACAGAAACTAGTAAAATATTCATACAGTCTAAGAAAATTATTATACTTATGAAACACATTTAATTTTGTTGTTTATATTCGATCAATATGCATTTTAATATGTTCAAACAAATTTTTCATTTTGTTCGAAATTATATCATTAATAGTTCCATGATAAAACCCTATTACTTTTAATAGTGTATTTTACTATACGATTAGCGATATTTATTTGATAATAACTTATATGTCTTTATAGACTTTTACTTGATAGTATCAAGGTCACGAATCTTGCTTATATAGTGAGTAAAAGTCAAGGTTCTCAACAAGTGGCTCGTTGGTCTAGGGGTATGATTCTCGCTTAGGGTGCGAGAGGTCCCGGGTTCAAATCCCGGACGAGCCCGTTTTTTTTTTATTTTCGTTTCTATTTTTTTTGTTTTTTTAAATTTTTCCTTTTTAATCAATTAATGTTTTTTATACATTTTTACATTATATTTAGGTGTATCATATCAATCAAAATATTAATCAAATTATATAAATTTATTGTCAAATATTTTTATTTCTCTAATGAAAATAAATTTGATTGGGAAAGACGAATGACAGTTATACATGGACTAAAAGTTCCTAGCTGATTTTAACTAATCAATTACTCTTTTGCAAGACTCTGTTGGATTAATTTCTTTTCTGGTTTTTTTTTCTTTTCTTTTTTTTTTTGTTTCGTTTATAAAACTATATGCCTAGAAGAACTTTGTAAGGAATTTTTGGTCTGTCCGAATAAATGATTAATTATATTTAGAAGTAGATTACTTGAAATTTCGGAAATATTAAAATTTCTTTATCACGATGTGTCATGATGACGTATGACCACATTTTTATAATTTATCTTTTATAACTTATCGTTTATTAAGAAACTGAAAATGTCTCATTTTTTTCATCATACACGTAATCATAACTTAATTCGTATCTAACAACGTAAAAGTACATACATAATTTTAACTTGGTAAGTTTCACCCATTCGACCAAGTTACTTTCTTAGTGCTCTCTTATCGGCTGTACCGATGTTGGAATAAAAAGATGCGAGTAAAGTGTTCGATATTGAATTTACGATAAGATTAAAGCGACCGATTCCAATTCTTATTTACACGTCGTTTATCCAGCGGCATTCTGAAAGAAATAGTATGCTTGTCGAAAGTATGTTCGAGTATCTATTCTCATGAACTACTCTCATATTAGTTAGAAAAGTTTCATTCATTATCTGTCATTGAGAAAGTGCTTGATATTTTTTCCTTGATGTTTTTTATAATAAAAAGAAGAAGAAAAGAAAAAAATTTAGAAAGAAAACATAAAATAAAATTCAGAACAAATGGTACGTATTATTAATACTATTATATACTACTAATACTATTACATAATATAACAAATATCAATTCTTAATAATATATAAAAGATATTCTGCAATCCTTATATCATTCAGATTAAAATCCACATATCTCATATTTTTATATAATGTGCATTAAAGAAGTAAATGATCTCAAAAGAAAACAAGATTAATAAGTATAATAGTAATAATAATAATAATAATAATAATAATAATAATAATAGTCATAAAAGAAGAAAGAGAGAAAAAAATAATTCTAATCAGCAAGACAAGATATAACATATGTACGTACATACTTACGTACATATGTACATATGTACTCGAACGCTAAATTATAAAAGTCACAGATAAGTAAATTCTTGATCCTTAATAAGAAGATAACTTCCTTATATGGTTATATATGAACGTATATATGTTAATACTCTTTTAAAAGAGATCGTGATTCATAATACCATTTCTCTGCATCCTATGTATTAACACAATTTCTTCTCCGCATTCTTTTTCAGCCGCAAGGAGATCCGGTGGTTGGAACGAGAAAAGGAGCGTCGAAGAGACGCTCATATTATATCATCCATGTGTTGCGTGGCGGGTTCGAACCGAATTGTGATACGGAGACTTAGTTTAGCTTGCGTTTACCTACCATCTCCGCGGGTCAGTTAGACGCGCGCTTTCATGCTGCCAGCAGCAGCGAACGCACAACTCTTGTCATCACATCCCTCTTTTTAGACGTCTTACGTCTAACTGACACGTATCGACACGATTACGAAGAAGAAATCATTGTGATTTAAAACAAATTTTTTTCTTTTATTACTCATCTCTTTTTGTTCTGAATTCTTTTCTTTTCTTTTTTTCTTAATCTGTTTTTTTTTCTTTTTATTCCTTTTTTCCCCTCCACTCTTTCTTCCCTTTCTTTTCTTTTTTTCTTTTTTTTTTTTCGAGACACGTTCCGTTCGTTTCTTTTCTCTATGAGTTACTTTACGAAGAAGATCATTTCTTAGTGTCACATGCCAATCGAAGAGGGATCACGAAAGAAGATAGTCCTCTCATTTGCATCTCCTTTGGAGAATCGAGTAAGTCACGAGTTTCATCTTTATATATACTTTTTTTTCCTTTTCTTTTCTTTCCTTTTTGTTCTCTTTTTTTCTTTTTTATTCAGTATGTAAACTATTATACCTTTGATTTTGAAGCGCTTGTATGCGTGTGTCCTCGTGCGTACGTGCGTTCGTATGTCTGCGTAATTTTTCAATGGAGAAATCTCAATGATGGAAGACATATAATTAATAAAAAAAAAAAAAAATATCGATAAATACTTGAGACCTTCTCTCTCTCTCTCTCACTCTTTTCTCTTCTTTCTTCTCGATAACTAACATAATATTCCAGGGAGACGCTCATTGACTTGCTAAATACAACGACAACGACTCAGAACGGGCTTAACTTCGCGTATCTTTCTTTCGAGAAAGCTATAAACGCGTACGGTTAAAATAGTAGCTAAGTTTAACGAACGATAATTTTGTTTATACGATAAACTCGTCCCTCTAGAGAACTTTTTCTCCATTCGTTTTTTCTTCTCTCTTTTTTTCGTTCTTTTCTTTTTCTTTTTTAACTATACAGTTTCCTTTTCCTTATCTTTTTTTGTCTCTTCATTCCCTTTTGTTTTTCTTTTTTCTTTCTTTTTTTTTTTTTTTTTTTTCTTTACATCAGCAACAATAAAACATGTGTACCGCAGACGCATCTGCGAGATTGCATAATAAACGTGTGCTTGATCTTCTATTAACGATTCGAAGGTTCATGTGCGAAGGTGAGTTTGTATTTTAAAGGGGAAGAACAAATTGAGATGTAGGAGAGTTTAAGGAGGAGGGAGTATTAGCACGAGAGAAGGAGCTAAACAAGAGAAAAGAAAAATATTACGAAGCAGTTATCTCGGTACGATTGTTTTCTTTATATCTCGAAGATCTTATCGATGTCCTCGTCTCGTTGCTGCGAGACGAACAAAAAGAAAAAAAGAAGAAAAGAAGGAATCGTCGAAATATTTGTTTCCGATGATGCATTTTTTCTCTTGCTTTTTTTTTTATTTTCTTTTTCCTGAAAATTATTAGTCAGAAATAAGAAATAAGGGGGAAAAATCTAACGTCGCGCGATTCGATAACTGCATGATAAACATAACTGTTTATTTCGAAATTGCTTACCAGTTTTAAATGGTATGCGTATGTAATATGATAGTTGTGCGAAGGTCAATGGTCGGTGTATTTTTCTTTTTGTTAACAATACAAATCAATCAAAAATTCGTAACAATTTTCTCGAAAGACCATTTTGAATAGATATTATTCATAATGACATCGTTTCAATATTACGATTATGAAATTGTATTAGATAAAATTACGTAGGGAAAAAGAAAAAGAAGAAGAAGAATCATCGTTATATTATTAGAAACTCGTTGTTTAAAAAAAGAACGTAACTATTTCAAGGCTTGATAAGATCTACGAGAAGAGAAATAAAAATACGTGGAATTGCATTCCCCGAAGTCAGAAGACACGAATTATCAGTTGATGATTACAATTCGCTTACGGCGCCGAACTAATAACGAGCGAACTTCGTATCTCAATGGGTTTGAAATTTTATGCTAAACATGATAACAGTGTTTTTGCAAAAGAAGATCAAATATAATATATATTATACATCACAGACATTTATCGAATTGGAAGGTAAATTATAGCAGGTTCGATATCGTAATAAGAATAACAGCAGCTTGACTATTTTTCATACGATTCTTAATTTCGTTTACAATCATTTAGTTATTTATAAAGTCAGGGACAATGTCGATTGTTTATAATAATTTTCCTATTCGTAAGATAATTCATTTATAATGCGGAAACGGAATATGTTCACCCACGTGTTTTAATTAGAAAAAAAAAGAAAAAGATAGAAAAAAAGAAAGAAAAAAGGAGGAAAAAATTAAGTGAATAATGAAGTGTATGGCGAATATAATCGCGTTGAATCGTTAAAATCGATATGGGAGTGAAAAAGATAGCAATACAGAGAGAGAGAGAGAGAGAGAGAAAGAGAGAGAGAGAGAGAGAGAGAGAGAGAGAGAAAGAGAGAGAAAGAGATAGGAAGGCCATGCGAGATCCATCGAAGGTAAATCGAATTCCACCTTCGTGGAATAAATCGACGTTCGCGTAGCTCCCAGCATACGACGAGAGAAGAATGTTAAAACATAGTTCCGAGAGACTGCGAGACAGCGAAAATGTTAGTGATGCTTAACGGTATAGCATGTTATCTTCGTGATCGTTCTCGTCACGGAAAACCGATTAACGTTAAACGAGTTTCGATACGATTCTACTCGCGTATCTTTGACATCGATTTTGGCGAATTAGAATTATAATCTTTTTTCTTTTTCTTTTTCTTTTTTTCTCTTTTTTTTTTTGCTTTTTAAAGTAAAACTACAATTTTGAATTTCTTTCACCATAATTTATTTTTGATTATTATTTGATTGAGTTAATTGTTTTTTATATATATGTAAAAAATTATTTATGTATATATATAATTTATTTAATATATTAATTTCCAATGATATTAGAAATAGAAAAGTAAGGAATAAATTTAGAAACAAATATTTTTAAGAAATATGTTATTTTTGTTTCTGAAATAATATGATGCATATATATATATATATATGAATTGCATTTGCTATCTAAGCGCAACAGATGAATTAGTATTTAGAATCTGATCTTTGGATAAAGTGAATAACGAAAGTGGGCCATTCGTGAGGAATATAGTGTCTTTTGAAAGATATTGCACTTCGATAAAATTGATCCATGCCAGACGTAGTTCGTTCTATCGTGATAAGAAATGCAAACAGTTTAGCGTTACGCTTTTCAACGTGGGAGTAATTAAACGAAAGCGTTGTGTGAAACGTCATCGTCTACTCTCATAGTAGCTTGTAATAGAGGCTTGCTTGTTTCGCATAACAATGTAAGTATATATTGTTATACTGAAAAATAAAGATAAATACATATACATACGTATGTACATATGTATGTAACTCGTAAAAAACTTAAATAGACGCCAAAAGATTTAAATAACCGTTGACATCATCAAGATAATTCTAAAAAAAAAGACAAACGTAAATAAAAAGGAAATGAAAAAATAAATAAAAAGAGATTACAAAAAAATGTATATAAAAAGTGAGATCGATATAAGGAGGCAGTCATTATTTATGTAACATTTTATATAAAAAATCTAAGAGATGAATTAGTATAAAGTATACATCGTAATTTCAATTCTAAACAATTTTGCTAAATACGTATGTACTCGATTTGTTCGTTTTATTCGTTTTTATCTCGAGATACGATAAGCGATGGAAGATACACACGTGTGTGTGTGTGTATACTGAAAAATGAAACGACAAAATTCAAATAGGTATTATTGTATAATTTTTTCAAAGGTCACGGTTAATCAGTTTTATAAGCAATTTGTCGATCTTGAGAAATTTCATAAGTCAAAAAATCCGCATATTTAACTTTATCTTTTTTTTTAGCTGCTTATCTATCAATAAGAGAGAGAGAGAGAGAGAGAGAGAGAGAGAGAGAGAGAGAGAGAGAGAGAGAGAGAGAGAGAGAAATAGAAATAAAAATATAAAAATAAAAATTAAGAGAAAAAAAATAGAGGGTCATCATATGATCCGTGATACACGAAAATGTTGAAGAGCAAGAAAGATAAGTAGATAAGTGCTCTTTCTCTCTCTCTTTCTTTCTCGTGCTTACGTGAATGCACGTACTGGTCAAAGATAGATGGGGATCGGTGCGGGATTGTCATCGCTATATTTACTTTTGGTACGCATACTCTCTCAACACTTAATTGTCAACCATTATAGCAGAAGGTACTAATCGTTTTAAAACCATTGCGAATGTGAGTTAATTGATCCACGTAATAGCGCACAACGTATTAATCTTATGATCCAACGTGACTTTTATGAATTATAAAATCGTGTTTCTTGTTCTTTCTCTTTTTTTTTTCTTTCTTTTTTTTTTTTTTCATTTGAATTTCTTCTTTCTTTTTTTCGTTTTCGTAGTATGAAATTCAATGAATCATCCGAAATAATTCGACTGATTTCTTTAATCATCGTATGAATCATCTTCCAATCTGTTTGATTTTTTATTAATCATACTTTTTATAAATGCGTATATATAATTAGTTTGTTCATGTTGTCTCATCGATGTTCTTGAAAACATTTCTCGTAACTTTTCCATTGAAATAATTGGTCATAGCTATTTTTACAATATAATTATTTCTAAGATGGTATAATTATGATAATGAAAAAAAAAAATTACTTATGACTTACGCAACAAATAGTATCGATCCTTTTTAGAAGATAACGATCGAACGAGAACGAGACTATAAAAAAGAAATCGAAATTTCGTCCCAATGATTTCTTTATCTATTTCTTTCTTTTTTGTAATGTTCTTTTCTCCTTAGCAGCAATATAATTATAGTTTTGGGTCTCTGTACTAGAAATAAGAATTGGGTAGCACCCGTTAACGATTTGGCTGTTGAATTAAAGTGCTTGGCTGTTCGCCTAAGACTTCTGCTATGTTTCGTAGAATTACCGTTTTTTTTTTTCTTTTCTTTTTTTTCCTTCCTTTTAATGTCGTTCTCAAACGAATTCTCTTTCCTACCTGTGACTTAGTAACACTCAGAAACTCGCATATAAACAATATATCTTGTTAGGGTAGATCGACGCTCGGAATTTGGGGCAACGAGCGCATCCAACAAGATGGTGGTACTGATCATCGGTTAATATGACGTACTAGTTATTTTTAGTATTAACAATTTGGAGAAACGTGAATAAGCAGTGGCGCGCCGTTTGATAAACAGAGAAGAAGGGAAGAAAAAAAAAATGGTGTCATGCTTGGAAAAAAAAAGTGAGACATCTCTTACTTTCTTTCTTGATTTTTTCTTTCTTTCTTTTTTTTTCTTTCTTCCTTTTTCTTTTTCGAGACAGAGCAGTAGCAACAGATTAAAATTCATATGGGTAATCATTTATTTTTAATGCATTTCTTTTAAAAACGTATTCTTACGAAGCAAATAAGAAAGAAAATAAAAGACAAAAATTGTGTCATACTCCAAAAAAATTTCCTTCTTTTTTAGAACAGTGGTAACGGATTAAAATATATATGGGGAATTTATATAGAAGACATTCCTACCTTTTTTCTTCGTTTTTTTTTTTTTTTTTTTTTGACCATGACACGACAATAGCAATAGATTAAAATTCGTATGGGAAGTCGAATCTTTGTATGCATTTTTAAAGAACGTATTCTAAGAGCGTTTTACGAAACAAATGAAAAAAAAAAGAAGAAAAAAAATTGTGTCATACTCCAAAAAAGAAAACATCTCCTTCTTTTTTAGGACAGCAACGATAGATTAAAATTCATATGGGGGTATCACATTTTTTCTCCACGCATTTTTCATGAATGTATTCTAGAAGTGTGCTATGAAGTAAAAAAAAAAAAAAATAAAGAAAAAAAAACGAAAAAAGAAACGTTGTCACGCTTTAAAGGAAAAAACGTGAGACATCTCGATTTTTTTTAGGACGGTAGTGACGGATTAATATTCATACGGGGAATCGCATATTTTCTATGCATTTTTCAAGAACGTATTCAAGGAATGTCGTGAATGAAGTAAACAAAATAAGAAAGAAAAAAATCGAAAAAATGAGAGAAAAAAGAATAAGAGTAAGAAAGAAGGAAAGAGAGAGGAACAATAAAATAAAAACGAGGTACCCGCGTTATTAAGACGCGTATTTCTTAAACGAAACGTTTGACCTCCGATCAAAATGGCGGTCCACTTTCGTTTTACAAGCGTGCTCGGACTTTAACGTCGAACTTACTGAGTCAACAAGCTAAGAGGAGAAAAGATTATAGTGATGCAAAGAAAAGGAAAGAGGAAGAGAAAAAGAGAGAGAGAGAGAGAGAGAGAGAGAGAGAGAGAGAGAGAGAGATATGTATACGTAATTCGTGAAGTTAATTTACAAAGTGTATGCACGAAGCGTTGATTAATCGAGAGATTGGGTCGTATATGGAGCGAAGAAAGAAAGGAAGATAAAAAGAAGAAGAAAAAAAAGAAAGAAAGAAAGAAATCAAGAAGTAGAGGAAGAAAGAAAGAAAGAAACGAGCTTGACATTTATTGCTACCTCTTCGTTATCGTCGTTGTTGTCGTCGTAACATTGGCGTCGTAACGTCGTTGTCGTCGTAACATCGTCGTCGTAGTTGACGAAGCGCATAAATTGGTTGGCACGCGTTTCGCGTTGTCGTTGACGTAAGAGAAATGAAGTGCGATCATTGCCTATTCGTTTCTAGTCTACCATAAACTCTTCTCGTTAATTATTGCTATTCTGAAAAGAGGGAGAGAGTAGGTGGGTGGGATGGTGAGAGAAAAGAGAAAGAGAGAGTGAGAGAGAGAGTGGAGGAGGGATGGAAGGAGAAGGGAGAAAGAGAGGGAAAGAATGAGAAGGAGAGGAAAAGGGAGAAAGAGAAAAGAAAGAGGTGATTATTATAGAAGAAAATACAGAAAGGCTTTGTAAACACACACGTGTTTACAACACATTCGTGTTCACGCTTCAGTTTTCAACGTTTCGAATATGACGGTGACAAATTTTCTGCTCTACTTTTCATAATATTCTTACTGCCCCATGTGCTTTTCGTGATAAAGTGTAGAATTCCAAGAGAAAGAGAGAGAGAGAGTGAGAAAGAGGTACTATTTCTGTATCTATCCGAAATTATTTTTAAATCGATCGTTTTGTTTCGAATATTAAACCAAATGTTATCTATCCTTTTAACACAATAGAAATGTAATTGTTTTAAAACAAAATATGTTCGTTGAGTATTATAATATTTAAAATAAAATTTGTTAAAATTATTCTAGAAGAATAATATTTGTAAACATAACTTTTCTACATCTTATATAAATAATAAATATCTTAAAATTATTTAGTGGATATATATAAAATTCTCCATAATCACATTTTTTTTAATATTGAAATATATTTATATTTATATTTATATTTTTTAATATTTAATATTTAAAATATTATAAAAGTTAACTTACATATATAGAAATTGTGAAATGGTCATATAAATAATACGAAACTGTCGGTTCGTCCGCAATGGCACATCGACGTATCGCGGAATTAAAATTTTAAACTCGTGCTCTCTACGACTGAGCCATAAAAATAATCCGAAGCGGAATATAAAACAGGAGGTCCATGCTACTACAGTCCGTTTATTTTCCCGAACTCTCAAGGGGGATGTCGAAACGCATTTAGAAACATACAAACCGTTCTCCGACATATTGATCGTGCTCTTTCTCCTAAAATCGAATTTGTTCTTTATTCTCTCTTGCCATTTTGTAATTTAATAAAACAACATATGTTCACATATAGATGTTTATATATACACACACATACACACATATACATATATACATGTGTATTTATCCCAAACTTGTAATCAACTTGTAAACAAAAAAACAGTAGTCGATGACGGCAGTAAATAATTAATCATATAATTCATTGTATAATATCGATTATTTCCATTAGTGTGTTTGATTATAGCGATTATTCGATGATGTTTCTCTGTATATATGTGTACGTATGTACGAATGTATGTTATGTGTATATTTGAGAACGAAGATAATCTATCATTATCGTTTCGATGTAAAGAACTCATGTCTTATTCTCACGAGAGAACGATTAATATTGCGAGAAAACGATTACATGTGATATTATCGATTTGACGTATAATCGGATAGCGTAATGCTCGATTAGTATCGTCGAATGAACGACGGTGCATTACCGTGAGTCACGATATGTGTTATACGTGTCTTCTGAATGAATTGTTCGTTCCGGAAAGAAGATGTAGTACGCATGTGTTTATATGTATGTGTACATCTTAAGTCATCAGTTTCTTACAGAAAACGATCGATTGTTCGATCAGCTCGATTGAAAGGTCGAATAATTCAAATACCATTGAAATGAGACATTTAACTCGACGTTTGTCGACTGTCTCTATAAAATTTCTGTATTGATCAAGACAGATGCTTTAACGATAAATAAATTGATCGATGGAATTATAGGAAATCAAGTATATATTGTACAACCTTCGGACAAATCATTTTTATAGATACAGACAGAGTTAGAACGTTTCCGACGCCTTTGAAAATTGATTAATGCCTTTGAAAATGGTGATCAAAGAGAGACGAAAAATAGAAATTTTCTAAATGTAAAAGTATGCTATTTTTTTTCTTTCTTTCTTTTTTTTTTCTTCTTTTTTCAAGAATCATTTTACAGAGTAAATAATTAATCCTCCCTATCCGTACCGTTCTATGCAATTTTTCTTTTTTATATTATTTTACAATATATTAAATATCCAATTTCCACTTACGTTCTGTTCGATGTAATTTCTTTTTTAAGAATCATTTTATAAATTACTTAATCCCTTCATTCTGTTGTAGAAAATTCATTCTGTAAATGAATACACAAAGGACATTTCATTTTATTAACGTTTGCAATGAGAATCCAACTATCTGTCCTCTTTGATCTTGTTCCGTTTCTTTGAACTGGCCTCTTGTCGAAAAGTCGGTCACAATTATAGGCTTCGCGATATATAAAGGTTACATAGCTTTCCGTTGAGAGAGTAGTCATTGAATAAATCCGTCTCTGACGTCACATTGATACTCGCTAAAGCGATTAATCGATGCAAATATGTAGTAAATCACGACGAGGCAATACAATGACGATGTCGTGCCAATTTACTCTCGATACTTACAAACACAAACGCGCATACATACAAGTATTTCGACAATTGATAGCATTCAGCTATGATCTGAAATTAAATTTTAATTGTTAATATTCTATGTGCTCAGATGCATAACGTGACGAAATTACAAAAAATATAATTAGGTTTAATAAACGATGTAAGATACGTCCAGCGATTTAAATCTTTTATTAAATTTAATAAAAGAAAAAAAGTCGTGATAATATAACATCTATTTTTTTTTTTTTTTTTTTTATTACTTAACAGTAGTAATAAAGCTTCTTTTTTAGTGGAAAAAATTTTAAACAAAGATTATGAATCAAAAGGTTAACAAATAAGTTTGATCTTCTATATAAAAAAAAACAAAAAAAATAAATAAATAAAATAAAATAAAAAAATACAAAATAAAATCTCAAGGCATACATATATTACGTGTATATGGTATCGCGTATGCGAAATCGTATGTGAATTTTAATTACCATAAATAGACGAGTGGCTCGTGTTCTCATTGTCATCTTGATTAGAGAGAATTAATTCTTGTCTCTTGGAATTTTATGTGTTAGAAGAATAGAAAGTTGTAGGTGGTCGGAATCATATCGCGGCCTCAGCGGTGACTTAATGTTAATGAAACTAAATGGGTCAAGACCGTTTTGCTGTGCGCTCTAATCGTTCCCGATAGCGTGCCACTTTTATTTCACGCACTACGCGAATCGCGTTATGTGCATACATACATACATACGTAGATACATCATACATATGTAATAAAACGTCTTGCACTCTGATTTTGGTCGATGCAAATTTGGACGATGACGTCGTAACTATTTCATTAACTACACTTGTCATTCATCGTCGTGACACTCTTACGTAATATATATACGTCTATTTTTATTTTTATTACAAATTAAAACAATTTCTTCCTTTCCGTTTATTCTTTCGTTTTTGTCCTAGTTTTTCTTGCTGTGTGTGCGCGTGCATGCGTGCGTACATGTGTTTTTTTTTTTTCGAGTACGAGGTCGAGGTCAATGACCCTTTCAGAGAAAAGAGATCTAACCCATTTACATACATTTCGTTTCTTTAGATTAATAGAATCATCAGGGTAAACATTATAACGCTCTCGTAGCTCGCAAATGAGTCAGAGCCATTGTATATATGTACATAGAGATCTAAGCGCATTTATCAAGGTTTTGCCTTTAAAGCGGTCCATTAATTTATAAATCTTAGAGAATTCCGGTGCCTTAACCTTGGTAATCTTAGAAATACGTCTGGAATTGCGCCAATTTTCTGAATGAACAGTTAGAAGTTTAAATGGTCTATCTTAGTCAGTGTGTCAAGTCTGTTTATATCGAGTCAAGTCGAAACATGTTGACTTAACAGCGATATTTTTGGTATCGCTATGTTATTGTCCTTGAATTGTTAGAGTGCAATGATCGAGTATCAAGTTAAAATATATAATACATTCATATATACATTCATACACATGTAGATATATATATGTATATCCTAACTTGTTACTTGAAAATATATACAAAGCTATAACTCAAAACGTAACTCGTACGGAGACGAGTATTCTAAGTTTTACTCGATCTCGTAAATTTCAATGATATTACTTTGACAAATACGATTTATGAGTTTTGCAATGTGGTAGTTACGAGACCAGAAGAGTCATCGAGCTCTCATTTCACAAACGGATCGATGAGACGTGACTACGGTTTACGATACGTTCGCGAGTCCAAGGAACCTCTTATCGATTGTCATTGATCAATTCATGCGGCCGTTTGCATCCGTTAACTCTTGTATGTGTGTGTGTATGTGTATGTGCGTATTATGGACCGACGAGTATAACGACACTTCTCTCTTTGCTTTGCTCCTTATCGGTAAAACACGCATAAGGATGGGTTAATGCAATATTCTGGCTCACCTCCAAAAACCACTCCCATCTGTTAGAAAATCCAGATGCAACAAGGTCGACTTTGACACTTGACAATTTATATTCCATTGATATTTTTGACACTCGATCATTTTTAATCCATAGCTGTGTTTATGTGTTTGTGTGTATATATATTATTTATATATATATATTATGTATATATATGTTTATATGTATATTTTTTCATTAACATTTAAAATGGCCAAACTGATCATCGACCAGAAATTTTTATCTGAATAAAATTAATTTACAAATCGATTTATTTGTATCATATAATCCAGATAAATGTCGGTGTAATGATATTTATAAGAGTTATAAATGTCATGTCATTATATGAACGTATCGAACGAGTTTTATTTCAAATCGATAACATATCTCTTTCTCTTTCTATTTCTCTCTCTATACCTCTTATGCTTTATATGCATTTATACATAGATATCGATTAAGTTCGCTTCGGAACGAAGGAATAAACATCTTATCGATTATTATTGCTGTAACAAGACCTTTTATGAATTACTCTATAATTTATCTTACGCACATACGTGACGTATAAAATTCATTTTATATTATGTATATATGTCATGTGTTTTATACACACACACACACACACACACACACACACACACACACACACACACACACACACAATGTAACGAAAAATCATAAGATTTATTTATACATATACGATTTATTATAAACGTCAAATCGATCAATTCGAGGATGTATTATAATAAGCATTGTTCCAGTCTGGTAAATTCCATCAATATTATAATGTGACAGAATCGTTGTAAAGAGTAGGTGATCCGTGATAAATGACTTTTTCAATAGATGAATTAATTAAGAATATTAATGTGCTAATAGAATAGAACGTACTTGAGACAGCGACGTTTATAGAATAGAAAAAATTTTGTGAATCAATTCGTTCAAAGGATCATTGACAATAATCCTCATCGTTTTATTTTTCAATTCACGTACAGATAGATTCACTAGCATTAGTATAGCGTTCGGTAACACCTGGCAATAGACTACAATTACTCTGCCAAGTTTGCGTTGTACACTTAGAACGCGTCACCTCTTTCGCTACTTTGGAACGACTTCAAAGTTACGTTCCGCTTGTTAAATGCCCGTGCAATTTGTCATATGATTATTGGCATTCTCAAAAGACGATGGAATCCTGTATAACATTCTCGCGTTGCTTTTGAATGATATAACACGCTTTCTTCCACCTCGGAAAATAAGAAACACGGAGATAAGACATGGTCTATTTTATTGATAAAAAATATTTTTTATCTAATATTTTTTACAAGAAAAAAATTATTTCTTTTTTTGTTTTTGAGGAGAACAATTTTTTAGGAATCCCTTATCTTATTGACATTGTTACAAATAATAATTATTAATTCTACATATTTAATTATCAATATTTTATAATTACATATGGCAATTATAATTATAAGCATTGCGCCTGGAAATAGGCAATACTATTTTTATTACGTCGGTAATGTTGCATGCGATAAATTTTTCAAGATCCCATATAAATATTATTCCGTAATGCACAGATGTATGAATGAGTTGCCTATCATTAAAGGGTTTGAAAGAAAGATTTTGTAAGACTTTGGAGTATGGAGTGAAGCCTAATTTTAGGCGTCACGGTCAATATTTTTTATATCAAATATTACATTTGTTTGCGTTAAATATTATATTTTTTGATCAATAAAAATCTTTTTGTTCGATTCATTAATATGAAAAAGAAATTTTTCAGGATGTGGAGCTTTGCGGTCGTTGCTCTAGCATATTTTTCGTCGCTCGCGAAAGCGATACCAAATTATAGCGGACTTCCGCCTGGTCCATATTGTGCTGCGAGATATCCAGCAAGGAGATGTTGTGAAGGACGACAGGATGAGTGTAGCGCACCGATATTATCGACGACGTGTTATTGCGATGACTTCTGCGATCGAGAGAGAGAAGAAGATTGTTGTCCGGATTATTATTCATATTGCAAAGGCATAACCGAACCTCCACTGGAAGAGGTCAGACGTACGTTCTTTGTGTGTTCCAATGAAATCGATAATCAATTCCTTTAATTTCATATTCTTCAGTACTTTTAATAGTCATTTTTGATTCTACAGTTTGCTCCTACGAAGGAAGAAATTACAATCACAGTCAGATTTTCAAAGTAAATTGCAATCAATGGTAATTAATCGATATTATTTCTTTTCTACATATAATATGATACGTAGTATCGTAACGAATGAAGGTGACGGTTCCTAAAATTTTTCAGTAAATGTTCAACGTTAGGTAGACGGGCGGAGATTCTTTGCGAGAAGAATCGATGCCTGATCGAGCCAGATTTTGTGGAGGAACTTTATTTGGAGAGTAATACGTTAGGTTGGCTGCCTGGAAATTATTCGAAATTTTGGGGAAAGTCTCTCGAAGATGGAATACAATATCGATTGGGAACGCTTAATCCGTCGCAATCGGTAAAAATGAGATATTTATTTGATAATATCAATGTTAAAAAACGAAGCAGTATTAGAAAAAAAAAGAAATCATATTTTTAATATAATCATCTATATCTATAGATTTATAAGATGAATCCTGTGCGACGCGTTTACGATCCCGAAGCACTTCCACGGAGTTTCAATGCTAAGTCACGTTGGTCTCGTGACATATCTGAAATTCACGATCAAGGATGGTGTGGAGCTTCTTGGGCGATATCAACAGCCGATGTTGCGTCCGATAGATTCGCCATCATGAGCAAAGGTATCGAAACCGTAGAATTAAGTGCTCAGCATCTTCTTTCGTGCAATAATCGAGGCCAGCGGGGTTGCAGTGGTGGTTATCTGGACCGTGCTTGGTTCTTCATGAGAAGATTCGGGTAAACAAAACGTTCATTCAATCAAATCGCAAATTCTTAATCGTATCATATCGTCAGTAACGTTACGATCAGCAACGTAAACGATTTGTTCTCGCTTTTTTAGATTAGTCGACAAGGATTGTTATCCTTGGACAGGACAACAAGATCAATGTAGATTACGAAAGAGAACAAATCTGAGAGCAGCTGGATGTCGAAAGCCACCTAATCCACTTAGAAAGGAATTATACAAAGTCGGGCCAGCTTATCGTCTTGGTAACGAGACAGATATAATGCAAGAAATCTTAACTTCCGGGCCTGTTCAAGGTAAAGAGAAATTGCTGGTGATTGTTAATACTAGCGAATCATTGGTTATATTTTATTCTTTTGTTTGACGATTTTATAAACTTTCAGCAACGATGAAGGTCTATCAGGATTTCTTTTATTATCAATCGGGTATTTATCGACATTCTCGAACTGCGGAAATGTATCAGTCTGGATATCATTCGGTGAGAATCATTGGATGGGGTGAGGACTACCATCGTGGTAGTTTGGTCAAATATTGGGTGAGTATTCTATGAAAAATCATTTACGATGACGATCTTACGATCTTGTTATTAATCAAATATTTTCGACTTTAGATCGTTGCGAATTCTTGGGGCTATGACTGGGGTGAAAAAGGTTTCTTTAGGATCGAAAGAGGAACGAACGAATGTGAGATCGAATCTTATGTACTCGGAGTTTGGGCTGAAACGTTATAATATTAAGACAGTATATATTTATATATATATATATATATATACTGAAAAGAAAATTGTGACATTTTTTTTCATGATCACTAAATAATATCGGTGCATTTATCGATTCTCTATCGTCCTCATTGTTTCGTCGAATTTTATATTAATAGATAATTGTCAAAGCGAGTCAAGACGCAATCCAATAATAGTCTTTTGTTAAATGTCTGATTTGGTATCTTTGTTATTCCGTTTAAATCAATGCAAACCAATGCAAAAATTTATACTGTTGTTATAGTTGAATACATATAGTAAAAATATCAAAGTACAAGCAAAAACAAAAGTACAAGCAAAACACAACACATAAAGAATACCAATTACATAGGGATGTGTTCAAAGAACGAAAAAAGAGAAGGAAATAAAATAAAAAGAAAGAAAGAAAGAAAGAGAAGGAAAAAAAATCCTTATGTTAAATAGATTACCATATGTACAATGTACCAAATCGATATCATCCCAACTCAGGTTTATACCTACATACATACATACATACATATATATATATATATTTATATATATATAATACATATTTTTAAGAGTCACGATAACACATTATCAATATATTATATTATAACAATATTATTGATATACTGCCAATATCTGTAACGATTCAGAAGGATTGTGCGTGAGTGTGTGTGTGTGTGTGTGTGTGTGTGTGTGTGTGTGTGTATGTATGTATGTCGACATTTTGAAATGTGTTCGTCAAATAATTTTAATGTCAAATCATTAATCATTCGCAAAATTATTTGACCGACTGCTTGTTGCCACGCCAATTTACAATTTACTTACATATATTACAATTAATTTAAAAATAATTTCACTATATTGTCTATCATTTTAATTAGCTAAATTCGAAACGCGAATTTCGTGCTTTCTGCTTTTACTCATATGCAGATTATATAATTTTAGTTAATATTTTATATTATATCAATCATTACATACGCGTGACTATAACAATAATGATAATTCTAATAGTAACATCGAAAAATAATGTAACTCATATAAAGTGGATTGTATACGAACGTCATATTATACTCAAGTATACGTGTGCATATATATATATATATATATATATATATATATACACATACACACACACATATGTATAATTAATGTATATGTAATACAACGTGAAATATATATATATATGTGTGTGTGTGTGTGTGTGTAAGAATTAGCTTCCATAACTGTTTTGTCTAAACGCGTCAGTATTTAAGTAAAATGTTAATAGAATTCGAAATGAATTCTTTGAAATATTTTTGTTACATGCAACGCCACGACTATCCTAATCATGTCATTAGTTAAATAGTAAAATATTAAGCATGTCCTTTTACGCCTCGTGTATGTCCCTTGTAAGTTATTACATGATTATTTTTGAAATAAAAGATGTGATACACATCAAATCCTTCTATTGCTTTTCTAATACTTAATATTTCATTACTAAATGACTACTCGAAATTTATATTTTAATTATACACACATACACGCGCACATACACATACGCGAGTGTTCACATACACGTCAAAAATATAATTTAATTACAATTATAATTCTTTGTATGTAACAATAATATATATATTTATTTATTTATTTATAACATAATCTTAAAATATAACAATTATAATACAGATAAACGAGCTATAAACTAAATAACTTTGGTCTATATAAAAGCCGTACATAACTCGAACGAGTATTAAATAAAAAGACAAATTCGTAGCATTTATAAACGAACAAAGTTAACGAGTTTATAATTAACACGTTAATAATTGGATTTGTATATATGTATATATCTTATACTATATCTTATACTACGACACTTCGTCTACTACTTTTGCAATGTGGACTATAAACTTCCAACTTATCTTTCGGAGTATTCATAGCCGAATAATCAATTGGAAAAGGAATACTGTTCCCACGTGCGATACAAGAGTCTGTCATTCCAAGAAAATGTTCACCTGGTCCGAAAGGACCGCGTCCAAATAAAAAATTTGCAAAAACTAATTGATACTGCGGCCAACCGAGAGGATGATCTCCGTTCTGAAAAATGATCAATCCATATAATTTTATTTAAATAAATTAAATAATTCAATCGATCATTGTTCACTCACAGATGTCATGGAGTTATAGGCAATATCAAGACACTTTCCAATTCTATCCGAATCAAGACCAACGACCGAACTATAAAAATTACTGATTTCGTCCTTGCTGATCTTTCCATTTCCTGTACTATTAATAGAAAGAAAAAATATTCTAGGAATCATTTTAATCCAAAACGGTAACTCGTTGTAATTCGTTCCGTTAATCGGTGCTATTATCTTTGTCCACCAAGATAACCAATCGTCCAGATCAATTTTTCTCGTCTGTTCTTCCAACTCGTTTTTCTTTTCAGGAAATATCAACGAAGCAAACCCTTTTTCGATTTCCAACAAACGTAAATATTCCGGACCGTTCCAAGACCAATCGGCGAATCTTCGTAATCTCTTTACAAATACGAGAAAATTCGATAAAACACTTTTTTTCTTAAACCTCAAAATGAAGAAAAAAAAAAAAATAAAACAAAATAAATCTTTTCTATAAAAGAAAATACTACCTCAGATAATATCCCGAAATCCTTTCTAGTTATAAAACCATCCTTGTCGTGATCCAATAATATAAAGAAATGTGAAAGTTTGTCACGTTGTATAGGCGCCAAAGCTTTCGAAAGTCCACTTTTGTTAAAATCTTCGATCGCTGTTAAACTATCGTCGCTCGGATAACGACTCACCCAAGTTGCTGTTATTTATCATATCGTCAATTACGTACAATTAATGTACGATATTAAATACAAACAATCGAACAATTGAAAAATTGAATTGGTAAACAAAAAAATAAATAAAAAAAAAAAAAAACAAAAAAAAAACAAAGGAATAAAAAGAAATCCTAATTGGACTTACTCCAAACATGTACGCTCCAGCCAGGATGTTCGATCTCTTTGGTAACCGTAGAAGTTCCAGTGAATTCGTCGGTATTACTAGGTACCGTTCTCCATCTCTTCAACAAATCTTTTGTTCTATCGCGAGTCCGATCGCAAGCTTGCCGCCAATTTGTAATAAACTTTCTTGGTACTTTAAGCGAGGCGCTCTCGTCCAAACCAAGTTCTTGACTACCACCAGAACTACGAGCGCTTGATTCGACATCGTTACTTGCATCCAAGTTCTCCGAACCAGATGGATAATAAATCGGATCCTTTATGCTACCTGAACGAGTCTCCATGACGAACTACCTCGCTATTCTCGACTCTTCAGGGTGACTCCCCTAAAATAATCAATTCCTCGGTGTGAGAGGTCACCAGGTCGCTCGATAATGTGTCGTGTTGTCGTTCTAACACGCATCCCTGGCCCACCTTTCATTCATGGCCAACAATATCATCCAGGTTGCAAACGTTTACGATTTCGTTTCATTATCGATTTGGATTACGATGGTGTTTTTGAATGAAACGATTTTTCTTTTCTTTTTTTTCTTTTTTTTTTTTTTTTCTTTTTCTTTTCACGGTATTATTCTACTCTTTGTTTTTCTTCTATGTTTTCTTTTTTTTTTTTTGGAATGATTAGAAAAAGAATTTATTAATCATTGTCAGACGATAGAAGATACGAGAAAGTAATCGATTCGTCGTTAAGATTTTATCTGATCGTTACTTAAAACGATCGCGAAATTATCTCCCTGTTATTTCTTCGAGTTATATCTATATTATTATACGCATTAATACGTTGACATCTTTTTTATTTTATAATATATTATCCTTTTTTTTTAAATTACCAATTTTTTTTTAATGGTCTTACGTACGATGCCATTTTTATATGTAAGTTATAAAGAATATATCTAGTGAGAGATCACTTTTAATAAATTACATATAAAAACATGATTCCAAGCTTGAAATGTTCAAATCATATAATTTTTTGTTAATTTCGTTCGAATTTATCTTTAAATAATTATCGACAATTTCTAAATGTTTTAGTTCGACGTAGAGGGCTCTAGTAGAGGGATAAAAAAGAACGCATGGTCTGCCATCTGCAATATCATTTCGATCATTGTCTCATAACTACCATATTCAAGCGGCAGGTCTTTCCTTCTGTTCTAATCGCGTGGGGTGAGTGATATGCGATGGAAATCGTGTTATATCTCAAACATCTTAAATTCTACTTGAATTAAAATATAAGAAGATTTATTCTTGAATGTGATCGCATAATTTATCGTTATGATTTTATTATTAATCTTTTAAAAAATATTTTACTCTTTGTATCGAGAAAGTTAACCTTCAATAAATTTTGTCACGTCCATATTCTTTTTTTATTCCGAATATGTTTTGATAGTTTTATTGATTACATAAATAAATATTTCTTTCTTAAATCATTGTTATTGTTATTATTATTATTATATGGTTACTGGTTTCGATGAAATTTTGTGCAAGATTTGTAACTTAGTAAAATTATTTTTTGTCATGTAGGGATTCACGATGGGTGCGTACAAGTATATGCAAGAATTGTATCGCAAGAAGCAAAGCGATGTACTCCGCTTCTTGTTGCGTGTTAGATGCTGGCAATATCGGCAATTAACAAAAATGCATCGTGCTCCAAGACCATCCAGGCCAGATAAAGCTCGCCGCTTAGGATACAAAGCTAAGCAAGGTGAGATCTATGTATAAGTGTTATAGCAAAATATTCAATGATTTTTCACAAACAAAATGTTTTCAAAGACATTGTAGTATTATAAAATTAGGCATGATAATCTTTTAACTACAGAATTGAAATAGTTTCCAGTCTTTAATTGTTTCGTCCAAGTATTATTTTGGATCATACTTTCGATTCGGCAGTCATGGAGATGCATGCCAACTTTTCCAATTATTTCTTTTTTTAGATGTGGCTCCTTTTATACCGCACAGTTTCTACCTTGGGGGATGAAATTGATTCCATGACTGCTGGTAAACATAAGATTGTTCTTGAAAAATTTTATATTAGAAAATAATACTAGAGTGTCTTGAAATATATTACATGATGAAACATCATGCACCACTCTTACAGTATCATGGTGATTGATTTTTAGTATACTGATCATTTTTACCGCTAATTGTAATATATTATTGAAGTCGTGATTGTTATAAGTAAGAAAGATATTTTATTTTCGAATTACAGGCTTTGTCATCTTCAGAATTCGTGTACGTCGCGGTGGACGCAAACGTCCCGTACCTAAAGGTGCAACATATGGTAAACCAAAAAGTCATGGTGTAAATCAACTTAAACCTACTAGAAAATTACAGTCTGTGGCTGAAGTAAGTCTATCCTACTTACGCAGCTTCATATAATTTTATTATATATAGATAAAAAATTAGTAAATAAATTAATATTGATATGTAATACCTTTAGGAACGTGTTGGTCGCCGTTGCGGTGGTTTAAGAGTATTAAACAGCTATTGGGTAGCTCAAGATTCATCTTACAAATACTATGAAGTCATTTTGATTGATCCTGCACATAAGGTAATTTTGTTCTAACAAATATGTATCTAAAAAAAATTTTTATGTTATTCAATGATGAAAACATACCTAATTGTGAAATAAGATGATATTTAACTTCCTTGGATGTCTGAAACGAATATGCATTTACATGTAGGAAATATTTGTGTAAGAACAGATTAGGATGTCCTTTTTTTTGTTTTAGGCTGTCAGAAATGATCCTAAAGTAAACTGGATATGTAATTCAGTACACAAACACCGTGAACTTCGTGGAAAGACCTCAGCTGGTAGGAGTTCACGTGGCTTAGGTAAAGGACATCGTTATTCACAAACAATTGGTGGATCACGACGAGCTGCATGGCTTCGAAGAAACTCTCTATCGCTACGAAGAAAGCGATAATTACTTTTTATTGTTTGCCACCTACATTGAAAAACACGATACATCATTTTATTGTATATTCGTACTATGTCAATATAATGGTGTATCCTGTGAAAAATAAATGTCTCTTTCTTAATGATCATTTGCCCTTGGACAAAAATAGGTTTCACGATTTAATATTAAAACGTAAAATAATATAATTTAGATTTGCAATTTCTTGCAATCTTTCTATAAAAAAAAAAAAAAATTTACTTGGTTCACTTCACATTATTAAAGCATTAAAAAAAGAAAAGAAAAAGAAAAATCCAAAAAAAGAAGATAAAATTTTGTAATGAATTTTTGTATTTTTATTCACATACATTTGAAAACAATAATCTTAAGATAGTTTCATTGCCCAGGACCGGATAACGATTTATCCATAAACTTCTTTTTTGCAAAGCAGAGCCACCATTTGCTAGGTTTCCCATCCTTGCCGTAAACTTTTTCTACCAATCTTGCTGCTGTTTCTTGTCTGATTTGTTGCAGATATTGTCTCATTAAATCTACAAAAGTTATGTCAATTATTATCGACTAAATAATTTGTTGAAAGATCGAAATATATATTTACCAGCTTCTGCAGGTGTATTAGGTTTAGCGTAGACAGAATTCAATGGAAAACCAGGTTCACCAGGTATATCAAATTTAGAAATTGCAAGAGAAAACATTTCACTGGTTGCTTGATTCTGATTGGCACACTTTTGTAACCTTTTCAAGCATTCAGTAATATATAAGGTAATGTAAATTAAAACTCTATCAGCCTCACTCTACGACACGAACAAAAATAAATAATTTTTTTTTATCTTCTATAAAATTAGAGATAATAAAATAACATTGCACTTCATATACCTTAATCTCATATGTTCTAAAAAATACATTTGCCTTGAAGAAATTCAACGCTTCATCAATTATATCTATATCCTTATTGTTTAAAGGTGGTGCAGGACCTCTAAATTCGGTTTTAATTGGTAAAAGGGCCATATTCCCGATGGTTGCATTACTTTCTGTGAAACTAGAGTGATAGGCCTGAAATTGAAAATATATTAAAGTATAATTAAAATTACAAAACCGTATTATAACCATGTTTTGATATAATAATCGACGAAATAAAATACACACGATTGAGTTGATTTCCCATTCCATTGGTATAAATATAGCGATTATCTGTATAGTAATACTTTATAAATCTGTTTACAAATAACTTACAATACGAAAATAAGATCAAAAATGTCAAGTATAGTTTGTTTATCGCAATGACAGGGTGACACCCTTTTTATCGCTTGACTTCTGTAGTATGTTTAAACTAAATGTATAATACTCTATCATTACTTACAGGCATCTTGGAAGATTTAAAACAAGTACTTATTATAGTCTTTTTCAAGCTTTTTATACATATCACGAGAAATATTTGCTATCCTTATGACTAATAACAGGAAATAAGATACGTGTCAGACATTTTCGAACCATCGTCTCAAGCCGAATTCTGAATAAGTACCATCCATATTTGTATGGACATAAGACGCCATCTGGTGGTCGTTCTTAAAAAATAAATGCATCTAGAAAGAAACAACTACGTTTATCGTTGCATTATGGTTCTACTCTAATACTACTTTCAAACTTGAAATTGTAAACATACTTGTAAACATCGTATTCTCGTTCTGTATGACAATATATATAGCGATCATGTATTTTTAATTTGTAAAAGATGGCTGATGCACTTACGCAGGAGGATGTGCTCTCTCAAATCGAATATGCATTTCCTATTATTAAAGAAGAGGTATAAAATTTTATATTATCTTTTTTCAATCTTTCCATATAATAACGCATAATTATTATTTGTCAGATTCAAAACGATTGCACGGATGAACAATTTGCTACCATAATTGAACAAATAAGGATATGGAAGTTGACAAATTTTGTTAAAGATATAGTCCTTCATCACATAGAATATTATATTCGTCAGAAAGTGGCACCAACATTTTGGAAGAAATTTGTAAATAGTACGACTGAACAAGAAGGCTTTGAACTCTTCAAAAGCGCTGTGGATGGTTTATACATTAGTTTAACTGAATTTTTACCTCTCTTGAAAAAGTTGGAATATCTTGAACAAGAAGACGCTGAAAAAATTGTACTTCAAACTGATAATGTGTTATCAAGATTTAAACTTATTGTTAGATCTACTTTATTAAGTCAATTACCATTGGACCATGAACATATAATAGAGCAATTTTATAGAATTGCATTTAATGTATTTTGTAATTCGGATAATAGTTCATTGCATGGTAATAATTGAAAATATGAAATTATCAGAGTTTGTACAATTTATTAATGTACAAATTATTAATTGCATTATTCGTAGATTCTAGTGGAAGTGATGCGGCGCAATGCGGAGGTTGTAATCAAGAAATAGATAAATGCCAATGTCAGATGATAGTATATATGTTTCACGAAACTAATAGGAAATTAATTGAATTAGAATTATTGGAGAGATTAGTAGGCAATGTACTTACATCGTTAATACACATTCGTATCAAATGTCATGTAAGTGAAACGTGTGACAGAGTATTTGATGTATCACAACTTAAGCCATTGGAAAATGTAAGTCCATATACTTGTCATGAAATTTGCATAAATTCATATACTTTTATAAAAATTATTCATAGAAATATAAATTTTTTATTTTATTTCAGTGGCTTGAAACTGTTGTTATGAATTGGTTGATAAGGATATATTCGGGAGGATTTTCAAAAACTGTTTCTTTGAGCGATGATATTCGTGATGCTGTTATTAAATTCAAAAGAAAATTGTCTCACTATTTGTATGAGACATATACAAGAATTAGAATCGATCAGCTTTTTAATATCATAATAGGTAAATGACAATTTTGGTAGGATATTTCAAATGGATATGTTTATCAGACAAATATCTTTAATATATAGTTAAAACAATTATTTACATTGGAAAAATTTGTACTTAGAATATCCTGATTCACAACCTGCAATAGATGATCTTCGAATTTGTTTGGACAGAACGGATTTGCGCAAAGTTTTGGTGGAAACATTACAGGAAGCACTTAAAACTAGACTTTTACATCCAGGTGTCAATACTCCAGATATATTAACTGCATATATTGCTGCTATTAAAGCTTTGAGACAATTGGATCCAACAGGAGTGCTTCTTGAAACTGTGACAGAACCTATTAAGTAAGTTATATTTATTTCAACTATTAATAAGAAAATATTTTTCACAATTAATTATATTGTATTATTTTTTTATTTAAGAGTTTATTTAAGAAGTAGAGAAGATACAGTAAGATGTGTTGTTAGTGGTTTATTGGACGATTCACCTAGTGATTTAGCCGATGAATTAGTGAAAGGGGAATCCTTGCAATTAGATGATGGTTCAGCTGATGAAGAAAACGAAGATTGGGAGAAATGGGTTCCTGATCCAGTGGATGCTGATCCTGGTAAATTATTTACTATACAAAAAGATAATAGTAGAATATTTTGTACAACATCTTTTTTACATTTTCTTTTTTCAGCCAAATCTACGCAACGAAGGATGTCTGATATAATTTCAATGCTAGTTAACGTATATGGAAGTCAAGATTTGTTTGTTAACGAATATCGTACATTATTGGCAGATAGATTATTGTCTCAATTAAATTATCATACAGAACGAGAAATTCGTCATTTAGAATTATTGAAAAGAAGATTTGGAGAAAATCAATTACATTATTGCGAAGTTATGTTAAAAGACGTCTATGATTCGAAAAGGATAGATGGAAATATTCAATCGGACACCAGTTATAGCTTAGAAAAAGAACATTTTCCAACATCTGCCCTTATACTGTCTGCACAATTTTGGCCACCGTTTAAAGAGGATTGGAAATTGGAATTACCCCAAATTGTACAGGATCAATTGAATAAATATGTGAAGGCGTTTGAAGCTTTAAAGGGAAATAGAACTCTTTGTTGGAAACCACATTTAGGAAATGTCAATCTTGAAATTGAATTGAAGGATAGAAAATTAGACATAAATGTAACCCCGATACATGCTACGATTATATTACATTTTCAGGATAAAAGTAAAATAATATATTGAGAACTTTTTTCATATTTTTTTATATTTTCATAATTCCGATAGTTCGATCATATTTTATATTGTTTACAGAGGAATGGAATTTAGAAGAGTTAGCACAAGTAATGCATGCTCCGGCAACAGTACTTAGACGAAAAATAACTTTTTGGGTTTCTCAAGGACTTTTAAAAGAGATCTATAATGATGTTTTCGTACTTCAAGAAGAAAGTTCATCGAAAAATAGAACTTTGTCGGATATCGTGGAAGAGGAAGAAGCTGAAAGTGCAATGGCTTCTGCTAGTGATCAAAGGGAAGAAGAGTTACAAGTTTTTTGGTCGTACATTGTTGGAATGTTAACTAATTTAGATTCTATGCCATTGGAAAGAATTCATCAGATGTTAAAAATGTTTGCATCTCAAGGTCCAGGTGCTGTGGAATGTGGATTACCAGAACTAAGACAATTCCTTGATGGAAAAGTTAGAGAACATCAATTATTATTTTCTGGTGCTCTTTATCGACTTCCTAAATCGTGATAAAATTAATATAACTTATATCTCTATATATTGTTCCGATTGAGTTTAATCATATGTTGTACATCTGTTTTTTATATATGCATATATATATATATATATTTAAATCATTTAAAATAAAAAAAAGAAATCATATGATTACTTTTAATGCAATTTGAATAAATTATATTTGTTTTTTGTTTACTTTTTGCGTGTACTATGATTTTATCTATTAATTGCTTATGAGATCCAGCAGAGAGTTACACGTAAAACTAAAATAAAAACAAGCAACACTGTGATTTTTTGGATTTATTCAATGAATGTTAGTTAAACGCTCTAATGCTAACAGTTGTGTAATAAAAATATTTCTCTCGTGCGCATTTCAAACACAGAAAGTAAGTGTTAGTGATCTTCTACACTTAGTTTGCTAAAGTGTAGTGTATGTACATAGATCGTAAATTGCACCATTATGTGTGTTCAAATTTTGACGTATGTATTTATATACGTTGCATTTTCACATTATAAACATTGCTACGAGAATAAAATAATACTTTAATAATGATGAATATTGTATATATCAAATTAGTCATATGAGATAAAGTCAGTCATGTTACTTGACTTTGTGAGCAACTTTTTATAATTATTTTATTAGCACAAACTCTCATATACATAATTGTTATTTAATTATTGCCAATAATATTTATGATATTTCACAATATGATTCTTTATCATTGATCCTAATAAAAATTTATTCGTGTGTCACCTTCTTTGATATTTAATGTCAAAATAAATATTTTAATTATCTATTGCTGCTATAGAGAACAGAGTTTTCTTTTCCTTCGTAAAATATTAGACTTTTTGGTAAAAATAAAGCTACTTGTGATGAAGTTTTCACATATATTTATCTAAATTTGTATTTATATATATCCTTTGAACACGATTTTAGCACTTACATTATCTGTGTAAATTCAATAGCCATTCTCGGTTTGATGCTTCCTTTGTACTTTTTACAGTTTAGCAAAAACCGAAATGTTTTCAAAGATGTAGCTGAGTTATATATATTGCAGATTATGATATTTTCTTTCTTTGCTTTTTTTTTTTTTTTTTCATTTTTTACATGTACGTACGTATATAATTAATTTATTTATTTTGCAAATTTCATTGCAAATTATAAATTCTCATGGGTAATATAAAGTACTAAGCTTTTTTTTTTTAATCAGATCTTACAGAGATTTCAAAAAAATTAAAATTATCTGCATTTCTCCTGCTTACACATTAATATTGCCACATATCCTGCACATTGTTGACAAATATATTGTCAACGTTAAGATAAAATATGAAACTAAAAAATAGACATAATATAAATTTCGACAAAAAAAA
>NC_057688.1:7304848-7329848 GCF_014466175.1 Vespula pensylvanica
AAAAAAAAAACTATTTAACTCTATAACGCAATAAAAGAAAAACTCAGATATATCATAATTTCTAACAAAATTGCTTGCACGTATATTATATAATTTCTTAGATATAATTTATATGTGCACATATATATTTATATAAATATATATTAAATGAAGTATAAATAAACGATGCCTAGATTGTTATTGTTGTTTTGTACAAGAAAAAAAATGCGTTAAAAAATGATTCACAATTTTGTTTAGATTCGTACGCGTAGGTAGTAGATGTAATTTCGACAAAAATATAGAGAAAGACGATAGTTCATAATAAATGCTTTAAATACTCGATGTATTAACGATAAAATTATAAATCGAGGCATTACTTATTTATACTATTTAAACTTTTAACTATCTCAGTATATATGTATAATGTGTTGGTAATTGCATAACAGCACATATAGAGAATGACCTTTCTATTGTATATAATATGCATAAATGTTTATGCACGTAGGTGCAGATAACAAACATATATGCATTCTTCAAACTTATATAATTATATTTATATAAATATAAGACAATGTGATATATATATATATATATATATATATATATATATATAATTTTTTTTCTATCGATTACGTATGTGATAATAAAATAATCGAATATTATTATTTCACATAGTGAGTTTAAGTAGATTTCAGATCACTTTTATATCATAGCTGTGTGCCTTTTAGCATCTATGTACAAGAAAGACAAGCTACCAGTGTCTCTTGTGAAGACTCTCTCTCTCGACGGATAGAACCTCAGAATATAATATAAACTGAATAATGAGGCAGAAAATTTTACATTTGAGATTAACTATACAAAGAAATTAACATATACTAAAAACTAAAAACTCTTACAAATACATATACATATGGCAGACCTAAAATTCAACAGAGTGCAAATTAATATATGATGTTAATCAATATTAAGTAAATCAATCTCTCACGCAATCGTTCTCCTGCACATATGAACATATTACATACATGTATTTATATATCTTAATATAATATATAATATAATATAATATAATATAATATAATATAATATAATATAATATAATATAATTAATATAATATAATATAATATAATAATATAATATAATAATAATATAATAATATTAATAATTTTGCAGCAAAAAGTGATAACAACAGATCTATCTTTTATTTCATATTATTACCCACTCTGCATCTCATCGCATTATAATATGCTTTAAAAGCATATGCCTCTTGAATTGCCCCTATTGTTGTGAAATGATTAAGATCAACATAAAAATTGTCATCTGGGATATTTCTATAAACTCAACAAAATATAACGATATTATAATTACTTTGATTCGCCGTTTATAATAAAAAATATCTTGTATACTAATATATCTGACTATTTACTATTTATAGTCATAATATACAATATGCATATAAATTTCGTGTGTTAAGAATAATTATATATCCTTTAGCCTTTGTTATCAGATTTTGGAACTTGACATTGAAATATAGCGTAATCATTAATAATTAAAAAATATCAAAGAAAGAGAAATACATGTTTTATAGTTCTGCATTAAATGTAACTTTGAATTTTGGCACAATTTATATACCTTGTATAATATCGACTCGTTCGCTTTTTACTTTTTCAAACAGCACTGAACGAATACTAAAAATCGTTTTAATTTAATTATTACATATCTATCCCAACAAAATGATATAAAAGCCAATTTTGTAATTGCTTTCCCTAAGTTCTTCGTTTAGTTCTGCTTTTGCGTGATACCTCTTTGCTATGTTTAGAAATTAGAAATTAGAAATTAGAGATTAGAAAAGAAAAGAAAAAAGAAAAAGAAGAGAAAAAAATAAAATTCATTAACGCCTTCCACACGATCTGCATCTTACTTCTTTTTTTTTTTTTTTTTTTTTTTAAGTTGATACCGTCGCTCGCTTTCTTATGTTGCTGCATCAGCAGGTAAGTACTGGAAAGCCAATATTTATTATAATCTCGCCGCCGCTCATGGAAAATGTTCTTTTTTTAATATGTTTATATATGCGTGTGTGTATATATATATATATATATATATATATATATATATATATATATGTATATACTTTTTCTATTGATTTTTCATAGAGTTCACCGACCATCGACTATACCATTAATTTCAAAAGTTATCAGTAGCGTTATAATGAAAATTTTGCTGCTAGGATTTTGTCCTAAGGAAGAAAAGCAACAGAAAAATGTAGAGAAGAAAAAAAAAATAAAAATAAAACAAAATAAATAAATAAAAAGAGATCCAGACATCTAATTTAGTCAACAAACATAGGGTTTGCTGTTGTTGTTGTGTTGTTATTGTTATTGTTATTTTTTGTTGTTGTTGTTTATGTGTATACCAAAAAAAGATGACGAAAAAAAAAACGAAAGCTAAAAAAAAAAAAAAAAAAGAGAAAAAATTATAACGATAATAAGAAGAAAAATGAAATAAAGGACAATTACGCGCGCAACTCTGGTTCGTCAGTATAAAAAATAATCGATCAAACGAGAACAAGTTGAAATCTGTGCTTAGGTTTTCATAAAATCAGTTGGAACGTTCAATCCTAACACGATGATGTAATATATATTATCATTGAACGCGGACAGACGGACGGAGAAAAAGATCTAACGATATCCGATTTGTGTTATGTATCATATCTTTCAGAATGCCAATCACATAAGTGGTAAGAGAGCCAAGGACTCTATGTTATGTATATTAGATAGGAACAAGAGTTCGTAGCGTATCTTTATTTCTTTTTTTTTTTTTTTTTTCTTTTTTCATGCACCGATTATGAAAAACGATACGAACTTTTCTTCCGAATCAAATATATATATATGTATGTATGTATGTATGTATGTGTGTATGTAAATATGTATGTATGCATTTATCTACCTATCTATCTAACTCTCTATCTATCTAACTAACTATCTATCTATCTATCTCTCTATCTATCTATCTATCTATCGATCTACCTATCTATCTATCTATCTATCTATCTATCTATCTATCTATCTGTCTAACTATCTAATCTATTAATGAAAAATACGAATTTGTTTGAACATCAAGAGGATACAGGATGGATAAGCTTGACGAACAGGGCTGGTGACGCGGACGGCGAAGGTGGTGTCGGCTGGTTGATGAATCGATCGAACGCGCGGATGCTGTTCCAGAGTCCAGGTGTTAGCACGGGGCGAGTGGATTCCATTGTTAGCACTCCAAGCCTACAGGCCATGGGCAACCAGGGTTAACAAGAAAGAAAAGAAAACAGTTTGTTAGTATTTTGATTATGACTGACCGACGTTAACATTTAAGTATCTAAATAGCTTGTCAGCTGAGAGATATGGTTAATGGAAAGCAATGCTCTTGTTTATTTATTTATTTTATTCTTTGTTTTTTAATATCTTTTATTTTTTTAATCTATAATACGTATGGTGTATTATACTTCGTGTAATATAAAAGATTAAAACATGTAATACTCGTGAGTGGTTAAAAGATGATTTCTTTTTCTATACTTTGTTTTTTTATTTAGAAAACAAAACCACGTTTTTCAATATTTTTCCCCGTGAGAAAAAGTAATTACACATAAGTTGGTTAATATAAAACACGTATCCAATTTTGTTTAATTCCGAGATTAACGACGAGATAAAGGGAGATAGAGAGAAGTAAACTCTATGTATGAAAAGATGCAAAAGTGTGAGAGAACCAGCAGCATTGCTTTACACTTGTGTCACTTGTAAATAAATATTAGTTTGAAGCGTGTGTGATTCGTACATATCGTGATAGATTTAATCAATCGACAAGTAACATTTCTTAAGAAAATTCCATTCGTCTAACTACACAATATGGCACGATATCACATTGTTTTTGTTGTTGTTGTTGTTGTTTTTGTTATATTCGATAAACATTTTTCTGTCAGAAGAAAAATCTCATTCTCTTTTTTTATTTGTTTCTAATACACTACATTCTCTTTTTTTTTTTTTTTTTTTTTTTTTTTAATATGGCTCATGTACTCTCCCCGCGCATAGGACAGCCACAAAGACTAAGGCATTCATAAAAAAGGATAAGTGACTAAAAATGATAAATGGCATTTACAAAATACGAATACAGATTAGATGTATCGATAGAGATGCAAAATTATTATATATATATATATATATGTATGTATGTATGTATATATATAAAAAAAATATATATATATATATATAGCTATCGCGTCATTACACATGTAAATCGTTATTTTGACATAACATTATTGGTTTCATACAAAAGGCAGCTTTTGGGTGTGCACCTGCCACCAACAAACTGCACCGCTAATTAAAAATGACATTATACATAATGAAAATACTAATGCATCGTTATTTTGTAATATTATTATTATTATGTGTGGAATCATATTATATTAATTATAGTGATTAATATCCCATCAGCAAGCAGGTGTCAGAGGCTCATGAGTTACGCACGTGCCATAATGTAGGACAGATCTATAGTACAATTCCAGGCATTTCAAGAAAGCGATATTATTTTTTTGTTTTGTTCTTTGTACAGTATTAACTAAAATATATATATATATATATATCAAATGTAGAAAAATATATGCCTTACATATATATGCGTGCGTATGTGTGCATGAACGTTCTACGTCCATGTAAAATTTAATGTGATTGTACATATATAGATTTGAGTCTAGTAGATGCGTGCGTGCATGAGTGTATATGTGTATGTGTGTGTCTGTGTGTACGTATAAATATATAAAGGCACACGCGTATATACACACACATATATATGTATGTATAATAGAATCAAAGTTAGTGTCAACTTGGCCATGTGGAGCATTTTTGTTAGTCTTATAAAAGATGGTGCAGTTGTGCAGTAGTTTTTATGTAATGGATGATATTGCATCTATGATAAAAGGGTGTCAATATATAAACTGTGAGAGAAAAAAAAATATATAATAAAGAAATAATGTTAGTGCTAATACAAAAAAAGGATTGGACACCATCTCCGACAGCATTATAGTCTTCTCTTAATACTATATAAAAAAAAAAGGTAAAATCGAAATTCTTATCTTTATTTTCGAATAATCGCGTTACGTACGTACGTAAAAGAAAAAAGAAAAGATGAGAAAGAAAAAAAAAAAAAAAAAAAAAAAAAGAAAAATAAACCAAACAATAATCGGCAATTTGAGCAAACATTGCAAAAGCTTGCAAAAAAGGACACTGGCGTGAACGACAAAAAGTTACTAACAATTTTCTAGCTATGAAAAATACGTCCTTTAAGTCATTATATATTATATTCCTACATCGATATCAATCTAAATGCTCAAATTGACATGATTTTCCTAAATTAAACGAACGTATCAAATACGGAAAGCAAACTTAGATATATAAATTTCCTGCAATTACAAATTATATATTATAAACCTTCGCACATCGTACCGCGTTACCATCCCTGAAGTCTTTTGAACGAATCAAGAGATCTTTCATTCATATAAATATTTATTTCATTCGTATAATAATAATAATATAATAATAATAATAATAATAATAATTAATAATAATAATAATAATTAATAATAATAATAATAATAATAATAATAATAATAATTAATAATAATAATAACCACGTGTGTATATTATATATATATATATGTATGTATAATTTTATATACATTTTAAATGGAAGGTCAATAAGTGTTCCACAGGCACAAGTTGCCAAGAGAAATATATATATGTATATATATGTATATATGTATATATATACACATATATATGTATATATATGTATTTATATATAAAAGAAAATGCAAAAAACATAATTTCCTAAAAGCATTTACATTAAAATACGGCGACTGAAAAATCTTATTTTATGTTAAGCACCAGATAAAATATTTCACTGTCCTCTCTCACACAAACACCACACTGCCCCTCCTATCCTGCTCACAAATAAATAAAATCGTTCTTTCAATTTTTCTTTTTTACTTTCTTTTTCATTTTGTTATCTTTCAATCCTCGATATGCGTTGTTGCTAAAAATTTTTTTTAAAATGTTCTATAATCGATATTCAAAAAACAATGCTCTTAGTTTACATATTGAAATATATGTATTTATGTATGTATTATGCGGATGGGGGGGAGGTGCTCACCCACATCGTACGTTCGCTGGAAAATTTTTTCTTTTCTTTTTATGGCCTTAATAGAAAATAATAATTATAATAATAATAGTAATAGTAATAATAATAATAATAATAATAATAATAATAATAATAATAATAATAATAATAATAATACATTTGACGACTGGAAGACTTCCTTCCTAATTGCTTAGACCTAAGAGCGGGGAGTTACGCCAAAGTATGTACTAAAAGTATTCAATTATATTCTTCGTGTGTGAGATTCATTATTATTTATTATTTTTTTTTTTTTTGTAAATAATAATACTCTACTTCATATTACCGAGACTCAGGGCCAAGCGCATATATATATTATATATATATATATATATATATGCATATATTTACATATATGTATATTTATATATGTATATATATGTATGTATATATATATATATATATATATATATATATATATAACGATTGATACTCATTTTTTTCCCTGTTTTCGTAAAAACACTAAGAAGAAGACGTATGTACGTAACGTAAATTTACACGATCATTCGTTCTTTTATATATATATATATATATAAAAAAAAAAAGAAAATTAAAAAAGATTAAAAAAAAATTGAAAAATTAAAAAAGATTAAAAAAAAAAAAAAAAAAAGAACAGACAGATGACTATCTTTCTCATAGAGGTAGGGGCAATCGCGCCATTCGTCCTTCTGAGTATTTTTAAAATAATAAGAAGGAGAAGAGAAATATAATTTCAATAGAAAAAGGAGAGAACAAAAAAAATACAAAAGAAAGGAAAAGATAAGAAATGAAAAAAGAAAAGAAAAAAGAAAAAAAAAATAATAATAAACCGGATCGATTGATGCGGCGTCAGGTACACAGGACGAGCGTACACACTTCACGGCTAATATCGAAAAAACTTTTTTTACGAAGTTGCCGTGTGAAAGCTCTCTCTCTCTCTCTCTCTCTCTCTCTCTCTCTCTCTCACTCTCTTACTCTCTCGATCTCAATTACTCTTTCATTCTCACTTACTCTTCTTCTTACGTTCTCATTTTCATTCACTTTCACTTTCATTTTCACTCTCTCTCTCTCTCTCTCTCTCTCTCTCTCTCTCTCTCTCTCTCTCTCTCGTATATAATGATGGTATATATATATATATATAGACGGTAATAAAATGAAAAATTAAAAAAAGACTAACAAGTGCAGGACTAACCTTTCCGCGCGTAGGCGTAAACAGTACTCTCTGTGCTCTCTGCGAATTCACGAGAGAGCGCCAGCCCTTTGATAAGGGTGCTCACGAATCTGACCCAGGTGCCTACGCTGCTTCGCAGCGGCTGCTGCACCTGTGCCCAACATACAAATGTAAGTAATCGACCAAATTTTTTTTCTTGCATTTTGTGTTTTTGTTGTTTGTTGTTGTTGTTGTTGTTGTTGTTGTTATTCATGATTGTGTGCGTGTATTTGTGTATCTGTGGCTTCTTATTATCTGTTTCTTTTTTTTTCTCTCTTTTTTTTTTATTTTTTTTTTTTTTTTTTTTTTTATTAATTTTTGCTTCATATTTATATATATATATATTCTATTTTTATTTTATTTTTATTTTTTTGTTTGTTTTCATTTTCTCTGTTTCTTTCATTCTTTCGTTTGTCTCACGTAACGATAATAATTCCACAGTCGTTTTTTGGCAAACGTATTTTTGGATATCGTCTTGCCGCTAGATTAACAAGAACTAACAGATTAACATTCTATATATTGGAGGGGGACTCGCTCTTTACTGGTACGGTCGTAAATCACTATCTAATTATTTTCTATAGAAAAAAAAGGACACAAAAAGAAAAAAGAAAAAGGAAAGAAAAAAATATTATACAAATATTCTATTATACAAAATGGATTGTATGAGAGTATACTTGTTTGTTAAAGTCAATCTCGTTGAGAAGAACAAGTGAAAAGATTTAGAAATTCTTTTTCTTCTCTTTTTTTTTTTTTTAAAGTATCAGTGACATAGATTGTGGTTTACGTGGCCGACCAATTTTCTTAGGTTTGCAACATGAAGATAGTAAACTGTACGCTGCCTCAAACTGTACGATCAAAAATATTCTAATCTCTTATTTACGAAAATAATATGTATGTAAATATAAAGAGAGAGAATGACGTTCGTATCACGCTTACTATCTTCAACATAGCAATCCTTATACATATAAAAATAATTATGTTTAAACTATACATGACAAATAAACACAAACATAGTACTCTTCTTTTTTTGTGTGTAGTTGAGTGATTTAAGGGGATAAAAAAGAAAACCAGAAAAAAAACAAAAAAGAGAAAATTGAATTCCTTCTCACTCGTCATATATGGCTATGATTTCACTTTTGATTCTCCAAGAAATCAGCTAAGTCTTTAGTGTATTTTAATTAAAATTAATAATAATAATAATAATAATAATAATAATAATAATAATAATAATAATAAAAAAGACAGAAAAGAAAAAAAAAGAATACGTAACCAGCCACTTTACTTTTTTTTCTCCGCGTGAGTATTTTTTGAAAGATAATTATATCGATACGCCATCTTAAAACTTCTTAATTATATATATCTAAACCTATAAAAAAAAAAAAAACTTGGACTACCTAAATCTTGCTCATTCATTGTTTATAAAAATAAAATTAAATAATCTTATAGAGATATAATATCTATAATATAAAATAATGTACATGATCATCTCTCTCGTAATGGCTTAACTTGTATTTTTTTTTTTTATTATTATTATTCTTTTTTTGTTTCTTTTTAAATGTCACGTTGAAGGCTATTTATCAAAAGGTTCGCGTGATTAGAAATATTTCGAGATATCCTTCTAAATACGTATTAAACTTTATCTACCTTTATCTATATCTAACAAATCTTTTTTTCTATTCCGTTCGTATATTCCTTAAAAAAAATCACCTTTCAATATATAGCTTTCGTTAAACATCCCCTAAACAACTACAAATATACGCTAGAACCATCAGTCCTGAAACATTTTTATACGTTTGGTCCCTGGGTACTTTTCCTACGACTACCAATTGCCTATAAAAAAATCCTACGTAGATATACAAGGTGTGTCTCAGAATATATGGGAAATATTTTAGGTGTGCATTCAGCACATCTAAATAATAATAAAAAGTTGATATAAATATATGTCCTATGTATATGTATAAACACACCCTGTATATATTATATACCTTTCTATCATTGACTATTAAACACCATAAAAAGTGTTACCTTAGAAAAATCCTGATTGATTAAATAAAAATATTCTACTCTGACAGGGTATAAAACAACTCTTACATACGTTCTTTTTTTTTTTTCTTTTGAACTTTGTTAAGTAACAGGATTATCATATTTATTATCATTTCTTCTTTTTTTTTACCTATGTCCCATTATATGTCGAAGATAAATAAAAAAAACTATTCAAATCGTTAGTTCTATCATCTAATTATCTATCTATAATATTCTTTCGTTTGTTATATGTTAAACGTTTTTATTTTCACTGGGCTATTATTTAAAAGTATTAAACGCGATCACTTTTAATGACTGCACTTTGTACCGAATGAATGATTGGTAACAGGTACGATTTCATTGGACGATTGGGACGACATTAGGTAAAAAAGATTGGAGTGTGTAAGTTTCGTAGGAAAAAGGACGATCGAGTTAGTTGTTATTAAATTCCGTGTGTTAGAAATTCAACCCTAGGGATTCGTTCGAGATTCTAGTGATGTACTTTGTAGTTTCTCTTTTTTTTTTTTTTTTTTTTTTTCTTACATCGCTCTTATTAATTCATGTCAAGGAGAACTTGGAGATTCAAAAATAATTAAAAAAGAACAAGAAGAGGGGATTAAAAAAACAGAAGAAATATAGAAAAAAAGAAAATTATAAAAAGAACAAAAAAAATGCACAAATACACGATTTTTCTCGAAATTCACTTAATGAGAACCATCACCGTTTTATATATTAGAAAAAAAAGAAATTAATAAAAAAAAAAAAAAAAGAAAAGATAAAAAGAAAAAAAGGAAAGACGATCGTTAATCTTTTTAATACGGATAAACGTATTCAAAGTTAATGTTATTAAAAAACAAAGATTATTAACTGTTTAAATCGAGGGCACAAAATGGCCGCTTCCAAGACTTAATCTTAAATTCAATAAAAAAAAGAAAAAAGTAAAAAGAAAGAAGAATGTGAAAACAAAGAAAAATCAACTCTAGACTACTATGTTAATTCAATAAATACGATATTCGCTCATACACGTAATTATGTATATTATTTAATGCACCTATGTATTTATATGCGTGTGTGTATGTGTGTATGTGCGCGTCGCGTAGGCGTTATAAGAAGTGCAACGCATGGCCTTTGATTATTGCATTGAGCAGAGCACGTTAACGTGCTGTACTAATTCGGAAGCCTCGTTGTTTAAACGAGAGAATCCATACATATATACACACATGCATATATATACATATGTGTGTGTGTGTATATATATATGTATGTATTTATATATGTATGTATGTATGTAGAGAGAAAATATATATTATACAAAATACTCATATACATATATCTGTTTTGCAAAATTAAAAATATAACATTTATATAAACTCCGTATACGATTTGCATATTTTAATCGTATTTATTCGAGTATAAAAACGTACCTTTAGGTAACTGAATGCTTCTTGTGCATATAAAAAGAAGATAAAAGATATGAGATATAATTTATATGGTACTGATTAATAGATAATGCTTTCCGTACCGGTATTAATAATATAATAATAATAATATAATAATAATAATAATAATAATAATAATAATAATAATAATAATAACAATAATAAAAACTGCACGTTAAATACTGTATGCTTAATTTTTTTCTCGATACTTTGTGACCAAAATGTTGATATTCATTGATTAGAGACTGGACGGTAATATAAAAGGTATATCGTTGACACAAATTATTAATTTATATATATATATATATATATATATATTAATTGTAAAAGAATTTAACATACAAGAACAAGATCGACAATAACAAGAACCAATTTATTCAAAGATTTTTCATCGCGCGTTTTATCTTAGATCGTTTAAGTAGAGTACCACCATGTATATATATATATATATATAAGTATATATAGAAAAAAGAAATAAAAAACGAAAAAAAAAATCTCTTTTATCTTCCTTCTATCATAAAAAAAAAGAAAGAAAGAAAAAAAGGCAAAAAAAAAATTTTTTTCTTGGACTAGTACGTAAGAGTAGTGCACATTTGTCGCACTATACAAGACAAATAATTATGTTTTTTTGATTCTTAACTCGCGTTATTTACGCCTTCATGCTGCTACAAATAATGTGAATGGTAAGTAATTAATTAATTAAATTAATTATTTAAAAGACAGAGGGAATTGTGTCTGAGGGTTAGGGGAGGGTGGGAGTAGGATGGGATTCTTCGATACTTAAGCAGCATTTGCACTTGTTTCAAAAAAAATCTAATAAAAATATACATACATACATATACATATATATATATGTATGTTCGTATGTATGTATATATATATATATATATATATGTAAAAATCGAATATTTCTCTCGCAAGTACGTCATGAAAAGAAGGATGTAAAAAAAAAAAAAAGAAAACAATGATAATAATAGAAAAAGAATGCCTATCCTCCTATCACACCTATACCTTCCTAACAGGCTCATTTTATTCGAGGCACTATGGGGGAGCATCATTTTTTGCTATCGCGTCTATGTACACCGGTAGCCGCCATTATTACGCTCGAAAGGGCACAATATATGTGTGTACTTTTACTCTAAAAGAATCTTTATTATCCCGACTGTGACGCGGCGACTAGTAAATGACTGATTCGGCTTTGCTGTTCTTCCTAAACTTGCACTTACCGAAAACGATGACACTAAACATTACCGATAATAGTAATAAAAATAAAAATAATAATAATAATAATAATATTAATATTAATAATAATAATAATAATTATAATATTATAATATTATAATATATAATAATAATAATAATAATAATAATAATAATAATAATAATAATAAAATTAACGAGACAATTCGTCTTTTAAGGACGATTATAAAATCCGATTTTTCTTCGAGAAAAACGTTCGACGTCAAGCTTCGCTCTAGGATCGAGACCAGCGTAGAGAGGCACGTAGCTTTCTGGATCACGTAGATCCCGTAAGGAAGGTTGACGAGGAAACGTTCGAGAGTAGTTGAGAAGAAAAAAATAAAAAGCTTGCAAAAAACAAAAAAAAGAAAACAAAAAAATATTTCCGGTTGTATGATTTTGTTGGAGCGGAAAATTGAGATAGGCTAGGGCCAAAGGATGGATAGAATAGGGTGGAGTGGTGGTAGGTGCGAGTGTCTGTGATGGAAGAGACGATAGTCGTTGATGTTTCGGTCGACTTGTCGGGATTTTCTCTTTTGTTTTTCTTTTTTTTTGGTTTTAAAAGAAAAGACGAGAGAGAGACAGAGGATCAGCGAGCGAACAACCCACCAGAATGGTCCGCAGTGGCGTACTCGGTGAGAAGTGGCGAGGCTGCTAACGCAGCATAATTGGCGTAGTCCGCATAAGGTGTATAGATCAGTCCATGTGGATCACCAGCTGATAGAAGAGATCCTGGAGGACCCGAGCCATTAAGCAAAGATGCTGCAGTAGTTGGAACCGATATCCTTGGAGATAATATCAACGGTGCTCCTAATGGAGCACTTGGTGTCCTCATTGGTGTCGCCAAACCAGGCAAAAGACGTTGCGTTTCCGCTGCGGCCGCAGCCACGCGTCTCCATTCCTCGTCACAGGCTGCAATATCAAAGGCTGTACTCACTCTTTTGACCGTTACATTTTACGATAAATTCCGATCGAAAATATGCATATATATTTTCCTCATTTTCACATAAACGACAATTTTTATAACAGAATTTTATGATACAGAACATGCTAAATGTTCCAAGATGATATTTTCAAAATCTATTATCCTTTTTCAAGACTATGGGCTAATTTTGTTTTTCTTCTTTTTTTCAAATCGTAAAACTAGTACTATTTGGTACACTCTGTATTTCCCAAGATGTTATTGAACGAATAGAATGCTTCACTTGAATTGTTTATACTTGCTGAGTTATAATTAGTTCATTTTTATAATCATCTAGTTGAATCTGTGATTATTATAATTCTATGTTATAGCTTATCCTAAACTGTAAAGGATTCAACAAATCATATAAAGTTAATTGTATGATCTAGCAACGTTATGAAAATGTCAAAATTCAATGAGTAAATAACATTTGCAAGAGGTACCTGCAGCAGCGGCAACCTTCGTGTTGGAATCTCGATAGGTACCATTTATAATGGCGAGTTCCATCAGTTGCCTCTTTTTTAGCTCGTCTTCACCGTCAGCCTGCTAACAATCGATATCATCGTCAGAATATTCCGCGTTTTTTTCAACGTGATATTAATTTCAATGCCGAGGGAAACGAAAAAAAGCTTGGCTGTCCCAAACAAATCAAAAGATATTGATAAGTTGAATAAAATTGAAATGTATAAAATAAATAAAAAAAAAAAAAAAAGATAAAAAAAAAATCATGTTAACACAAAATTAATATAATAATAAGAGAAAATGATTGGAACTGTCTCACCACGGGCACGAGAAGCTTCTTGACCTCCTCAACGGCTCGAGCAAGTTTCAAGGTTGCACGATTTTCTGTGTCCTCAACAGTCAGTAGAACATGCAATTCGTCTGTTAGATGTTCCCAATTAGGTTTACCCCGGTTTTGTTCCTCCTAATAAAAATGACAAAACTTATTCAATTCATGTCCCACAATAGATTTTATATAAAATAATAATAATAATAAAAATAAAAATAATAATAATAATAATAATAATAATAATAATAATGAGTAGAACAACGATAATACAAGAGACCACTTTGTGTTTGGATTCGTTTCCACAAATGCCTCAAATATCTGAATACCTTCAAAGTATCAGAGACAACATAAATAAATAAATAAATAAATAAGTAAATAATAAAAAATGAACATCAAGTAGAGTGGGGTAACTAAAAGATAAAAATGTCCTCAAACGATGAAATGAATCAACGTAGCCGCATAATTAAAATAGTCCACATTATTTTAGAATCACAATCGATAACGATTATTATCAAATATAAATATTCTAATTAAAATTTTTCTTAATATCAAATATTACATATTTACAATGTCGTAAAGTTCCAATATGAAATAAGACTTATAGATCGTATGAAAAATTGCAATAATCTTTTGATAAGTTACAATAGAAAGATATATGTACATACATATATGTATATAAAAGATTGATACACATTATTTATGATGTTCAAACATTTACTTTTCCCGATATGGAAACTAACTTGTAACGTTACTTCGGAACGAACGTACGTATATATATAATCTTCGCTAATCTTTTTTTTCTCTTCATTCTTTTTTTTTCCGTTAGACGTTTCCATTTCAAAGCACATGAATTCGTTATCGTTGACACTATTACGCAACGTTGATATTTTTTTTTCTTTTTCTTTTTCTTTTCTTTTTTTTTTTTTTTTTTTTTTTTTTTTAATTAAGAGATGTTACGTTGTCTGCTTGAAGCCGAACAAAAAAGGAGAAAATGTAGATTCAAACGCATGCGTATCCGAATTATTTCATCGTAATAAGATGTTTTCTTTTTTTTTTTTATCACGAAGAAAGCAAGAGCAAATTAATTGGAATCGATAGGAAATAATTATAAAATAATACGAAGCGATCCACGCACACGTACATATACATATAAATATGTATACTTACGACAATACTTTCGCTCGTAGGTCACATGCAGCTTGAAAGAAATACTTTGTTAGTTGATAGATCTTGAACGTGTGCGATTAGTACAAACAAGATTATTAATGGCATCGTGACTTATTTTTCTTTTCTTTATGACGATAAGAAAATTAATATTATGACAAAGTTTCGTGGTTAATCAAATTCGTCGAGGGATCATGATAAAAATCCGACAAATAATCCTCCGAAATATTTCAACGCCAGTTGATATTCGTTGAAAATATTGGACAAAATTTCTTCTTCCTACGCCAATGGTGGGGGGGGCATGACGAAAAGCAGACGCGAAGAAAAACTTTCAAGCGTGATTCGTTTTTATCGTTTTTATCGTCGAACGAAGTTTCGAACGAAGTTAAAAGAAGACTTGCAGCAAAATATGAAAGACTCTTCGAACACACAGGATACAAAGGATAAAACATACACAGATATACACACACACACACACACACACACACACTCGTATTTCGTATTAATCGCCTACGATCTCGTCAAGGCCCTAATCAGCTTACCACCAGCTACACAGCAGCTACTCCTCATTCTATTCAACGTTTCGTTTCTTTTACGACTATGCATGTATTCATTTCCGGAAGTACGAACGGCATTTCGAATTTCGATGAGTCAAAGCTCCATTGATCGAAGGAATATAATGTATGTATATAAGAATCTATATACTCTGTCGTTACTGCGTCTTCATTCTTTCTTTTCCCTTTTTCTTTTTTTCCGTTGAAAATATAATCGCCGTTACTCAACGCGATCTAAGATATTTGATCTTTCGTTCTTTCTTAAATTATACACAACAGGTTAATCTAATAATATATTCCCCCTTTAAGAACTTTCTTATAATACTTTTAAAGCGAGTTTCCACGAAGCGTGTAGCGCGACATCTGTCGTAAAAAATCTGCACTACGTGATTGCAATCTCGAAAGCATTATGAATTTAGCTCGTAGAACGAAAAATACCGGTAAAACGAGCGAAAGTTTACGTTCCATACAATTACGAACGTTTAAGAATATTCTATTGTTATTACATTGTTAGAAAAAAGAAAAAAAGAACGCATAATTATAAAGTAAAATATCTATTAAATCTGATTAGAGGATGTTTAAGATGCTAATAACTACTGGAGACTAGAAAACATAAATTTTAGATCGCAGTCGGAATAAACATGCGTCGTTGTTATACATATATTCAATCTCTCAAACAACAAATTCCGGCCTTGAACAAATGAAGCAACTACTTGGCACTGTTTCAAGACTTTTATCGAGATATGAGTAATTCAGCTGTTAGGTGATGATCACTTATAAGAGTTTATAACGATAACAAATAGGCGACACCGTTTAAATCTATGATATTTTTAAACGATCTTCATAAGTTTCCATAGATATTCCACGATCAATTTTAATTAGTATCGATCATTCGGTTATAATAAAATAATCAGATTACCTTCTTTTTATCCCTCATCGAACCTTTTCCTCGCACCATTATTTTGCAACCGGTTTCTTGTTCCAATTGTTTCGCCGTCATTCCGCGAGGACCCAAAATCCTTCCAACGAAATTGAACTGCAATCAAAAGGAAAAATGGATAAATGAATGAATGAATGAATGAATGAATAAAGAACCGAAAGATTACGATTCAAATTAAAATGTTCCGTTTTTCTTTTTTTATTTCGAGGAATAAATAAAAAAAAAAAAAAAAAGAAAAAAAAAGAAAGTATACATGTAAAGAGACTATCCGCCATTAGAGATAACGATTATCCAGATAGCGCCACGAGTCACGTTTTATTGGAACCAGAGAAAGTGGTAATGAGAGGAGATTGGATCGGGGAAGGAGTAATTGGAGGAGAAGAAAGGAGAGAGATAGACAGACGAAGAGAGAGAGAGAAAGAGAGAGAGAGAGAGAGAGAGAGATAGAGTTTTAACAAGTACGATAGATAAGCTCGATCGAAATTATATTCCGATTTAAATCGATCGATAATATAGAGTGATCGTTTGTCGAACGATAATGGGAATTTTATCGTACATACGAGCATTCGATGATATCGATAAACGAACTTATCCACTAATAACCGATAAGTTAATAATCGGTAGTTCAGCTTGGAGTAGGCCTTGCGAAAAGCAACGTGAAAGACGAATAAACATCGTTATCTCTTGTTTCTGGCTCCTCGGAGTCGTGCAGTGCAAACTCCGGTTGAGGACGATAAAGCATTTTGATAATTTAAGAAAAAAAAAAGAAAGAAAGAGGAGAGAAGAAAAGAAATTAAAAAGAAAAAAAAGGAACAAGGAAAAATAAAATTAAAATAAAATAAAAAGGCGTATCCTCGTTCATTCGAACAAACAAAAAGTAAAAGAAATTTATTCGATATTATGATATTTATTTATGTCGATACGAAGTAGATATGTCAATCTTTCTGCTCGAAATTTATAATATCGTACGAGATATGCGAGAGAAAAAAAGGACAAAGAAAAAAAAAAGAAAAATGCTATGCCAGGTTAATGGCATGTACTCATATCTCTCATTATACTATCTTATAAAAAGGAAACTAAAATTGTGAATGATCCGATGTTAAAGAAGGTTCTAATTGGAATATGAAGGAATTACGTTTTAAAAGGTTAAGAAGAAGGAAACGATTTTACCGACCGATTAAAACGATTAAACGATGAAAAGTTAATACATTTCTTTTTTCACATTTCTCTCTCATCCGGTCGGCTTATAATCAAAGTTATTATTATTTCTTTCGCTTTTTCCTTTTATTACAACGACCTCATAAAGATCAATTCGCACGACTCATCGTCGCTTGATCATCGTCCGATCATTTCTCGATCATATGGCTAATACGAGGGCACTTATAATGCACTATAAAAAATGCTATTACGAATAATATCTCGTGCATTATCTCCGTGTATATAAGAACATTACATATACTACGTTCTCAACGAATATATCGGAGTTAGTGGTGCCATCTATACTTCGATTAAACTTCGAGTAAAACGATACTCGTGTTAAGAATTTAATTCATTAATTAATTAATTATTGTTATATTATTATTTTATTATTATTATTATTATTATTATTATTATTATTATTATTATTATTATTATTATAGTAATAATAATTATTATCATTTTCAATCATTTTTACGCATATACATATCTTTTTTCTCTTCTACGCGAGATAAACGATCGTAAATACTCACGGCGGCGATCTATGTGAAAAGTTTCTGACACACTCGATAGACGCTGTTAATATTTACGAGTATCGAGTAATAGTATTATTATTTCTACTATTATTACTGTTGTTGTTGTTATTATTATTATTATTATTATTATTATTATTATTATTATTATTATTATTATTATTATTATTATTATTATTATCATTATTATTATTATACATGGTGTCATGACTACAACGATTTATCAATTGCCTTGACTAGTTTATAGATAATATGGAAAAGAAAAATAAAAGATGGAGGAAAAAAACAAAGAAAATAAGAGAGAGAAAGAGAGAGAGAAACGAGGAGTCATCGAAATGGCTTATGTTTATCTTTCACGAGCTAAAAGAATTCCATTAAAAGTCAATTTCGCGTGAAACGCATCTGGACATTTCTCTCTCTCTCTCTCTCTCCTCCTCTCTTCTCGCGCCTTCTCTCTCACTCTCTCTCTCTCTCTCTCTCTCTCTCTCTCTCTCTCTCTTTCTCTCTCTCTTTCTCCCTCTATCACTATCTATCTCTTTCGTAGTTGTAACACGCGAGCACGTTGACCCTTCAGATCATCGGATATATAATCCAAACAGAAGATGTTTTCGATTTTACTGATTTTCTTCGAAATTCTAACGATTAGACGCTCGTCGCTAAGCCACGAGAACGTGTATCTTACAAATATGCACACACACACACACACATACATACAAACACATATACACATAGATATAGATACATATACATCACACAGAGAAATAGAGAAAGAGAGAAAACATTCTCCTCCACTTTCTCGTTTTACGATCTTAAGATATCGTGTCTCGTAACCCACGATGATATTAGAAAATGTTTCCGCGAGTCTGATAAATTTTAACTCGAGAAAATTAATTGCCTTTAAATATTTTTCACGATAAAAAAATTAATCTCGATTCCGTAGAAAGTGAAAATGAAAATATATTTCTACGTTAACGCGTTTATAGAATTATTAAAGACGTTTTTAAAATTCATGACGATTTCAAATTTATTTTCTAATTAACGATTATTACGTTATTTGTAAAGTAATCATATCGTAACGGTTAATTCGAACGAATTAAATATGGCGCATTAAGATAATAAGGAAAAAGAAACGGGTTGCCATTAATCGGTAATTGATATACTTCTAAAGGTCTCTCTCTCTCTCTTTCTCTCTCTCTCTCTCTCTCTCTCTCTCTCTCTCTCTCTCTCTCTCTCTCTCTCTCTCTCTTTATCTTTATCGTGGAGTAAAAGGATTTACAAATCACTGTCTTTCGTGGGTTGTAATTGTTTCAATGAACGTCTACATCCGCACTTAAAATAGAAAGAGAGACAAAAAGAGATAGATAGATAAAGATAGAGAGAAAGAGAAAGAGAGAAAGAGTGCTTTTAAAGAAGGCTGCGTGTATAAAAGGCTTCGTATGTAATTTTCTCTCTTGAATTTCCTGTCGTACGTTACACACATATACACTATGTGTGTAAGACGATGTTGTGAGACGTACTTCATTTTACATGAGAGAGTCTAACGTAATTCCGGCATTGTGATAGTCTGCATTTAAATTTCTCTCTTTCTCCCTTCCCATCTTCCCACCCCTCTCTCTCTCTCTCTCTCTCTCTCTCTCTCTCTCTCTCTCAAATAATTAACTAAATCGTAAAACATAAGTACATAAAAAAAAAACAAATAAAAATTAAATTATAGTGAAATAATCAATCAATCAACCAACCAACCAACCAACCAACCAACCAACCAACCAACCAACCAACCAACCAATCAATCAATCAATCAATCAATCAATCAATTAATTTTATTTTGCCTAGAATTGCTGAAAGAAAAGTTCTTACAAATCAATTGTTCTTTTTCTTTGAGACTTGAATTTTCTTTTCTCTTTTTTCTTTTCTTCTTTTCAGAGATTGTAAAACGACAATACTAACTCGTAAAACAACAAGCTTAATTTACAATACGCCTGAAAGATTACAAGGTGTAATTGAATTTTTAAAGATCGTGTCGGAAAATTCTTTTGATCGTTGTTGTATTACACGTTAAACGATAATCGATATAAATTCTAGAAGAGTGCGTCAAAAGAGAAAGAGTACAAAAAGAAAACGAAGGAAAAGCTAGGAAAAGAGAAAAGAAAAAGAAAAGAAAAAGAGAAAAAGGAAAAAGCAAAATGGCGGAGAAAATCTCTGGCAAGAAATGATAGCTTTCTTTCTCGTTATTATGTACAATATCCCAAGTCGGCAATAGGGACGAGAAAGATAGATAAATAAATAGATAGAGAGAGAGAGAGAGAAAGAGAGAGAGAAAGAGAGAGAAAGATAGAAAGAGAGAGAATGATAGAGAGAGAGAGAGAGAGAGAGAGAGAGAGAGAGAGAAAGATAGAAAGAGAGAGAGAGAGAGAGAGAGTTCCGTTCTCTTCGGCAGGGATTCTATTCCGGGCATGACAGAAATAACTTCTGACTGTACACACATTCGGTGGTTATATACACCTTCCCTCCCCACACCTTCAACCCAGGCCCCTCTAATGCTATGTACGGGCCTTCCGTTTGCCTACCTACCTCCATAGTTACTATCGAAACACGAACTGGAAAGATGCATGGATTCGATTCGTTCGTTTCAATTATAATATTCGTCTTTCATATTTGTTTGTATATAAATTGTGTATATATATCTCAGTTCCTCTCTCTCTTTCACCGAGTTTTTTTTTTTTTTCAGGAGAATCTCAACTCGAACAAATTTTACTTTTCATTTAATCATTTAAACAACACGTAAAAAAACGTGCACCACGAACACGACCGCGTAAATACGGCATTGCTAATGTCATTGCACGATTTTGCTGAAATTCTTTTCTCCTGTCGTTAAAAAAAAAAAAAAATGGCGATAGAAATTTTGTTCGTTTCTTTTTTTTTTTTTTTCGTTAAAAAATGGCGCCCGTTCTTTCCTCTACTTCTTTCGTACCTCATTCGTGCTTTTTTCGTTTTTGCTAGACTTATTTACGTCCTTTCTTTTTTTTTTTTTAAATTTCTTTGTCTCTCTTCTTTTTTTTTTCTTACTTAGAAAGAGGAAGGTAAACTTACGTCTGGATGTTCTTTGACCGGCACATAAACCTTCTCCATAAGCGTAGTGACCTCGCCTTCGGGTTCTGGCAAAACCAGCGGCTCCTTTTTGACGCCGCTGATTTGGAAAAGGCTCGCCCTCACCTTTGCTATCTCTGCAACACAAAAGGTTGAAACCTGTAATGAGAGAATGGAGTTACTCGTTCAAGGTCAAACGGGCAAATGGGATGTGACTAACTGGCCGATAGGCCGAGACGGTTAAAGGACCCGAATGTAATTAATGAGGACAATTGGACGTGGGATCATTTCTTGTGTCTTCATATATATTATATATGTATATATGTATGTATGTATGTATGTATGTATGTATGTATGTATGTATGTATGTATGTATGTATGTATGTATGTATGTATGTATGTATGTATGTATGTATGTATGTATGTATGTATGTACGTACGTACGTACGTATGTATGTATGTATGTATGTATGTATGTATGTATGTATCTTGTTAATTGCTAATATAAAAAAAAGTTATTGAAAATCTTCCGATTGATCGACTACGACGTCTACCACATCGATTAATTAAAAAAAATAGTTTAATTTTACATGTGCATGCGTGCGTGCGTGTTTATTGTATGTGTTAAAAAATAGGAAATCAATGATATCTCGTTCTCTTTTTATTTACTTTTTTATTTGTTATCTCTTTTAAATCGAGACTCGTGTTTTTCGCAGCTAGCAATGATTCATCACAGACGATCTTAATCCGATCATTAATTGCATTTATAAAAGATTTATTTTTCCGTAAAATCAGACAAAAAATGTTTGAGTTATTACGTTGAATATTTAAAATAACAACGTTCTTTGAAATTTTTTTTACTCTTGAAACGAAGTATTTTCTATGGTCGACGATAATAAAACCTAATTTTTTTTCTCTTTCCTCCCTTTTTTCCTCTTTCTCTCTCTTTCTTTTTATCATACTTGTCGGCGAATAATCTGTCCTTGACACAGTGCTGCAATTATTTGCCGGGCGCTACGCTAACTTTACTTAGATCGTCGAACGATAATACTCGTCATTAACGAATAAATATGAGAACGTTTCTGTGTGTGTGTGTGTGTGTGTGTGTGTGTGTGTGTGTTAGTGAGCGTAATATGTATGCATGTATATGTGTATGTATATACACATGTGCATGTTACTTCTTCGAATTTAATTAAGTCTGATGTACAGGGATAATCAAAAGTTTCTAAGTAACTTTTAAAAATCGATTACTCTATTTAATGAACTTTGTAGGCTTCTAATTAGGTTTGTAGTTTTGCAATTTAGGAGGAAATAAAAAAGGAATTAAGCTGAAAAAGTCTAGGAAGAATAATTCATTTATAAAAATTATCTATATACGATACTATTGATTCACTCTATATTATAATTATTATGAGAAATAAAAAAAAATACATAAATTAATTAATTATCAATATTGTTGCGTTATTGTTGTCTTATAAGATCGTACGTAACGAAAAAAAACATTGTATGCATAATTGGAATATATAATTGATCGTCACTTGTTAATCGTATCATTGTCGGTGCTGACATATTATCTTCTGGTTGGATTAAGCGTGGCATTACGTGCACACGGCATGCGCGGGTGCAACGATGCAGACCGTGTTCTAAATGCGATGCCATTTATATCTCCCCGATAATTTACCGTCCTCTTGCGTTACGGAAAGAAGAAGTATATATATCTATGTGCATGTATGTATGTGCTCGCGAAAATACGCGTTAACGAGAGAGACGATGCATATTCCGGATAACCGTCATAAACGATTCGTGAGCTATTCAATCTTCTTTCTGATCTGTTAAGATTTCGAAAATGTAAAAAAAAAAAAGAAAAAAGAAAAAGAAGAAAATATAAATAAATTTTTATTTTGCTTTTTTATTATTTTTTTTTTTTTTTTTTTAATTTTTATTCCATCTTATATGTATCTTCTTTTTATTTTTATTTATTTTCTTCTCATTTAAAAATGTATTCTTAATTTACGAGCAACAAATTAATTATCAATCCCATAATGCAACTAAATAATTTTTTTCTCAATTTCATTCTTTCTTATTTATTTCTTTCTTTTGTATATGCAAATTATAGTATCTTTTATTGAATTAATCTTTTATAAATAAATTTATGATAGATTATAAGAAAATTATTTAATATATACGCACACATATATACATATATTTTTGCAGAATCAACACTTAATATTAATAATTAAATAAAAGTCGTTTCTTTCTTGATCATATTAAGGTCGTTGATTAGAGAGAGGAAAAAAAGAAAGAGAGAGATAAATGAAAAGAAAGTAGTTATCCTTCGCTAAAACACGAAGAAGAAAAAAAAAATAAGAATTTTTCATTTCTAATAATCCCACCAAGGACTGCTTAGATAACTTTCACAGTCACTTTTAATAGTCTTAAACTTCTTCCTGGAAAGTTCGAGGAGACGGTAGCTATAAGATCTAAGCAGTCATTTCCATTACATGATTCATAAATATATCCACAAGCTGCGAGGATTGGTCAATCATTAATAAAAGGAATGCGCGTGGGAACGGTGTCTCATATCCTGTGATTTTTTTTTTAGGATCCTTCCTTTTCCTTCCTCTCACACACCGATAGAATGAAAAAAGACAGAGAGAAAGAGACAGAACGAGAAACAGAGACAGAGACAGAAGGAAAGAGAGAGACAAAGAGAGAGAGAGAGAGAAAGAGAGAGACAAAAGAAGACGCAAATTATCTGTCGTCTTCGAACTCGCTAGTAACATCTTATCGAGAAGTGAACAAGACAGAGAGAGAGAGAGAGAGAAACGAGGTGGGGCTGGATAGTTAACGACAAAGATGGCGACCAGAGTGGCAAGCCCATGCTAAGAAATCCCTTTTGTCGCTTATGTAAACGATATAAATACTTGTTCTCTCTTGCTCAGTAATCTTCGACGAATGAAACAGAAAATAAAATACGAGTGAAATAAAAAATGATATTGAACGGTGGAATGTTAAATAATTTTTTAACTAGATTATTCCTTCCCTTTTTTTCTTTTTTATCTCGTCCGTTGCATCTTACTTTTTCTTTACCGTTAAAAGAAATAAAAAAAAAACAAAAAAAAAAAAAGAAAAAGAAATCGAGAGAGAAAAGAAAAAATATTGAACGATAGAACGCGAACAATTTTTTTTTGGGCCCGGTTTAATTTTTTTTCTCCCTTTTACTTTTTACTTCGTATATTTTTTTTTTCTTTTACCGTTTAAAAGAAAAAAGAGAGAGAGAGAGAGAGAGAGAAAGAGAGAAATAAACTAAATAAATAAATATCGAACGGCAGAACGCGAAACAATTCTTTTTTCGTCTAGCTTATTTTCTTTTTTACTTTGTCCGTTCGTTTGTTTTCCTTTTTGTTTCCTTTTCACATACTTTATTCTTGATCTGTTTGTTACCGATTTATTTTCTTTTTTTTTTTTCTTTTCATATTTCTTTCTTTCTTTTTCCCTTTTTTTTTTCTTCTTCTTTTTTTTTCTTCTCCTCGTAAATACATTTTTTCGTTTCTTCGTAAAGGTGTCACGTCATCATTGAAGAATCAATAAAAATTCTTTGTACCCACATAACGTCCATTAATTATCTTGAAGGAAGACTAATAGATTTAAACTCGTAATCCACATAAACTCGTTTCTAAATGTTTTTT
>NC_057688.1:7334848-7373019 GCF_014466175.1 Vespula pensylvanica
GTTACATATGGTTATGAGTCCTTGAAAAAAATTATTAATACTGATCTATTCTTAGATCGAAGAAAATATCATCTATTCCTATTTTCGATTAGAGAAACAGGGTGAATAAGAAAAAAAAAATCAACGACTACTTAAGGTTGACAGATAATAATGCATAATTATTGTTTTTTTTTTTAATTTTTTTTTTTATAGTGTTAATATACAGATTACTTTCATAATTATACTATTAATAAATCTATGTTAATACTCTTGAAAAAAATTAATAAGATTAATACTGAATCGATCATTTCTTTTCTTTTTCTTTTTTTTTTTTTTTGTATCGAGAAAATATTATCGTTATTTGAAAAGAAATGGGAAAAGAAAAAGTGATTTAATTAATTCTCAAAAATGGATAATAACAATTATTGTTTCCTATACTATTAATATATAGATAGTCCCACTAATTATTTATAATCCTTTTTTATTCCTTTTGAACAAGAAATATGTATAAGTATATATACATACATATATATATATATATATAGAGAGAGAGAGAAAAAATTTCAATAATCTTTCGAATTAACGTAATTATTTTTAGTAGAATATCAATAGAAATTTATTATATCGATGTAAATATAAATTTATTATTCTTATAATAATTATTTATAGTTTTCTCGTTACTGAAGAAGTGCATTATTGTTATTATTATTATTATTTTATTATTATTATTATTATTATTATTATTATTATTATTATAGTTCAATGGAATTACAGAGTTAAAAAAAGAAAAAAAGAAGATGGAATGATTTCTCAAGGTTGATAAATAATAATCATTTATGGCTTTCGTTATGGAAAAGTGAATCGTACTATGTATAAACGACGACGGTTGCGTGAGTTCGCATGATAACTTCTTCGTTTTCTCAGTCATACTCATTAGTAATCATCGTGCATCGCGATGGAAGTGAATGCGATCGTACCTTTAACGGGAAGAAATCACGCGTGCACGCGACTCGCTTACGCGCATGCAATGAGAATGGCGGCATTTCTTTTACCGAATATACGTTGTTGCTCGTGCAAAGAATTTTTTTTTATTTTATTTAATCGAAACAAAAAGATTTTAATTTATATCACTTTTTTCTAATACCCTATTAAATATGCATATACGTAGATAAATTATTATTCGATTAATCAATCGTATTAACAACAATCAATATTAAATTTCGAAATATTTTCTATCCAGAGATAATAAATTATTTAAAATAAAATACAATGAATTATCACAAATAATTTCTTAGATCAAATTATTACGTATATATTTAAATAAATATATCAAATTATTTATAGTATATTTCTTTTTTTCTCTCTTAACTAGAACTTTCAAATATTCTTTTTATTAAAATTACATTGCTTTTATTGGAATTTTTAACGATATTTTTGTTGGTATTTATTTATTTATTTTTTGTTGCAACTCTATCGATATTTTCTTTTTTTTTTCTATAGTGTAATATTCGGTTGTCTACTAAATAACGGGTCGGAATTTTTATTAGTTTATATCTGAGAGAATAACGTTAATATATTTTCCTTTTTTTTTATCAAAAATATTCCGACTATTTCTTATTGGTCAAGCTAATCTATAATGGCAACTATATAGAGAACGCGAAGAACGCAGACGGTAAAACCGAAAGAAAGGCTTGCGAAGTAGGTCGACGGAGGGATAGCTAGGATATAGAATTTCCTCGATGAATAATAGCCGCGTTAACGTGTAGCTCGTAAGCCGATACGGTAGCACGATTCTTTACAAATGAAAAATTACGATGCCGATGGATAATACACTCGAGGTAAAGCAGAAAGATAACATTGTATCAAATTTTTTAATAGAAATTTTCCAAATATAATCAATCGATTAATCTGAAAAAAAAAAAGAGAAAAAGAAAAAGAAAACAATAATTTTCCATTCTAATTTTAGACCTCTATGATCAGATTGGCCGGTTAATCAAGTATACAATGGTCGATAGAAGTGTTGTTATTATTATTATTACTATTATTATCAAACAAAGCAAATGATAACACGTTTAAATCAAATTTTTTAATCATAAATTCTCTCCCTACCACCCTCTCAAATACAAGGGTTCAATTCGAAAGTTCCTAGACGATTTTAAACATCGATTAATCCTTCTCTCTTGACTCTTTTTTAAATTTAAATATTTTCTTTTTCGCATTATAAAATTGCAAGCTAATTTTTAGAAAAAAAAAGAATATATATGAAGAAAAAAGGAAAAAAAAAAAAGAAAAGAAAACATTAATCTACAAAATTTCGAACAAAAAGATAGATAATCGTAACATGATCTAGGAAGATTTGCTCTAATCTTTAATACTATAAACCGATCGAAATTTTTTGTCAAAATATTCAAATAATGTTATTTATATCCTAATAAAATCAAGAATCAATAGAAATGTTTGATATTCCAAAGTTATTGTTTATTACGATTATTTTCTATTCTCTCTAATTTTTTTTCTTTTCCTTTTTTTTTTTTTTTTTCACGGAGAGAAACGAAGATATCTCGGAGGTCGTTTATTTAAACGATAGAATATTATTTCTATCAGAGAGGGTTGACAACGCGACATTTAAAACGAGAGAATTAACGAACTGACTATCAAGCCAGAATGGAATTTCTTCAATGAACGATCTTGCGGCGGGCCGAACGGGTGTGGCACAGCCGCCTCTCTGTTAGATACGTATGTATATATGTCCTACATATGTATGCATATACATGCAAACATACATACATACATACATATCTGTGTACATAATATACATGTAGATACATACATATATATACATCGTATCTACATAAATAAATATATCCCTTGTGAATGTTAGCCACTCTTTTAACTCATAAGCATGCAACAGAGTATTACGATGATACTTGCGTTTCTTTTCAATAATGTTAACTCGAAATTCATGTCACACTTTATAAACTAACCTTTTTTTATTCTCTTTTCTTTCTTTCTTTCTTTTTTTTTTTTATTTTTTTCTTCCTCTTCTTCAACGTCCTTCCAAGGATTTATAGCAAAATTTTATATCCAAACTTTCCTAGCAAGACGAATTTTATAAAAAGTTGGACTAAGGAAAGAAATAAAGAAATATATATATATATATATTATATATATATAAAATATATATTATATATATAAAAAATGTTCGTCAAGAATCCACGTACGTAGATATATATTTGCATAGTTACACACGAGTGACGATGATTTTAACGAAGAAGAAAATTTATAGTTTAAATATACGAAGACGGAGAAATAGAAAGAGAGATAGAGATAGATAGATAGATAGAAAAAGAGAGAAAGAGAGAGACAGAGAGAGAGAGAGAGAGATATAAAGACAGACAGGTAAAGAATTGTTATCATAGCCACTTTTAGAAACGCAGTCCACACGCCCTAGTCTGCATGACATCAGCTGACCGAGCGCAACTGCTCTCTCTCTCTCTCTCTCTCTCTCTCTCTCTCTCTCTCTTACGCACGCCCCCGTCAATAACTCGTTCTCTCTTTCTGTATCTCCATCTCTCTATCTTGCTCATAGTAAAACGCGCGTGGCGTCGCGTATAAGAGAGGATCTATTGTCACCGAGCACATGATTGTCCAGTCACTCGAACTATGACGAATCATCGTGTTTGCTACGATGATGACCCTTAGTCGCTACAGATCGGAGCTTAGATACTCTTCTATATAAGAGAGTCTCTCTCTCTCTCTCTCTCTCTCTCTCTTTCTTTCTCTATTTCTCTCTCTCTCTCTCTTTCTCTCTGTTTGAACCTTCGAGAAAAGAATTCTTCCGTGAAGAGAATCAAACGATTACTATACGTTTAACGAGGTCGAACGAAAGCCATTAAATAAGGATTATATTTTTCTTATTGGTTGATCGAATGACATGCTTCTTTTGTACTTTCTAATCTAACGATTTATACGGCTCGTTGTTTTCTTGTCTTTCTTTTAGGGTTGAAGAAAGAAATAAAAAAAATGTAAAAACTTTTCTTCGATTTGTTCGACAATGAAGATACAATTAAGATATTTTCTTTTTAAAGTATTTCTAAGATATCTTTTGTCTAATGATTGAAAGATTGAAACTGAGAAAGAGAGATAAGAAATATATTCTAGTATACTATATTATATTTATAGTATATTAAAAATTAAAAATTCCTTTTAGGTGGTATATTGTAAAGTATACTTTTATTATACGAATTTAACATTTTTAATATAGGATAAATAATATACGATGTAATAATATTTTTATATTAACAAGAGTATACTGTAGTACAAGCTTTAAGTAAAATACACTAATATATTTTTATAGTTATTATTGTACTAAAGAATAAAGTATCTGCTTGTCTCTGATTGAATAAACAATAACAAAAAAAAAAAAAGAAAACTGACAATAAAATTTCTTTTTCTTGTATTTTTTTTCTTAATTTAAAATCTACAAAAAAAGATCTTTAAAAAAAATTAATTCAACACTGGCATTGTGTTAATATCAGAAAAAGAGGAGAAGAGAGGGATGAAAAGTACCGACAAGTGAACTTAAAGCTTAATGAAAAATAAATTAGATTTGAGTAAGTATTAAAAATAAGATACATTTACAAAGTGGCACGTAGTCGACGTACGAAAGAATAAGTCGAAGAGGACATAATTCTTATTCGCATTACGTCAGTCACTTCCCGTGATTGAGAGGGCTCATACCTCTAACATATACATGTGTATGTATGTGTATGTGTATATACATATATGCATATACATACATATACATATCTATATATGTATCTATCTATTTACCTACCGCATGTATAATTCTTCCTTGCTGATTTAAGACTAATCGATTTCTTCGTTCCACGAGGACGTTATATAGTATAGTTAGTATTATAGTTAGGATTATAAATCCTATAAGCTACTTTGTATTTAGATTTAAGATAAGTTATACAATTGAATTTCTTAGAAGGTATTATAAAATATCGTTTTTGTTAAGCTGGTGGAACGTTATTAAATCATTTGAAAAATAAAAAATATATATTTTTTTTTAATTAAATAGAGAAAGAGAGAGAGAGAGAGAGAGAGAGAGAGATTATTATCAATATAAAAGGAATAAAAACAAAAATTGCCATCTTTTTATCATCGACCATTTTCTAAGATAAAACTCTTGGATTGTCTTATCGATAACGGTTTATCAGTTTAACTTCTTACAAAGTAACTTACCAATATCTAAACTACTAATTTCATAATGGCTGCCTTTAAATGTGTTTAAAGGCGTTACCAGTTTACACTAAAATATTTTTGCATTACTAATTTTCTTCATTTATTTCGTAGCAAATATTTAGACATTTTACTATGAATATGTAATATCTAACTTAAAAAAGTGAGGGAAAAAAAATTATAGAGATATTCATATTACTCGACAAGTCGAATCTTTTATCATTTTAATTCGAATCGAAATAAAATTCTCACAAAGTCGATTCTTTACGGCACAATCAACTGTGAAATATCGCAATGAAAAAGAAAAAGGTCCAAAGATTCATTTTTCGCTTATCGATTAATTTCAATTCAAACATTTGAACACATTTCTTGTAAATACGTATATATCAATTTTAAAAGAGCGAGAGAAAAAAAATATCATGGATGTATTCAAGACAGAACAAAAATTGTTTGCCGATATTATTGAATTATTTCATTTTCATTTCTATCTATTTGATCAATAATTTCTTTTTTTTTCTTTTCTTTTTTTTTTTTTTCTTTAATATATCAATTAATATTAAATATCTCGTAGAATGAAATGATCACTTTATACGAATATATTAATCATTATAAATAATTAATCATCAGAGTTGACGTCATTTAAAATCACGTACCGATATTTTATTATAAATATCGATCATTCATTTAAAATATCCAATGATTCTTCTCTCTCTCTCTCTCTCTCTCTCTCTCTCTCTGTCTCTTTTTTTTCAATTCGAACGACGAACAAAATTACAATCGACGTCAGATTTTTTGTCCTTTCATAATAAAGACAAATGCAACCTATCCGAAATGTCGCAATGCAACGAAAGAGAAAAGTTCGATGAATATCCTTCATAAAAAAAAAACAAGAAAAAAGGAGACAAAATAAATAAATAAATAAATAAATAAATAAATAAATAAATAATGAAAAAAAAAACGAAAAAAGTGCGATTGTAAAGTGCAATCATAGAAGAAAGATTGAAGTATAGAAAAAGGAAGGAATTGATCGAACGTAGTTAAAGGCACGTTTGTATTTCTCCGTCGTTTTACTCTGGCCTGAGTTCGGGTCACGGTAATTGCATCGTCCGTAATTCCGTAATGCCGGCAAGCAAGCAAGCGAGCAAGCAAGCAAGCAAGCAAGCAAGCAAGCAAGCAAGTAGGCATGATCATATGTGTCTGTGTACGTTTATAAAGAACTATGGTTGCGTCAGATATAAGGAGAGCCGTGATTAAGATTTACCGAGAGAGAGAGAGAGAGAGAGAGAGAGAGAGAGAGAGAGAGAGACAAAAAGAGCGTCTCGACGTTGGAAGGCTCGGTCGCGCCTTCGAAGGAATCAACGACGCCTTCGAACGTGCGACACGGTCGAAGCATCAATGAGATCATCGATGTCATAATCGAAAGAGATTGCGAGCCCTGACACGAATCGGAATATCACGATATCCTCTTCTATCTTCAACATTTCACGATTGTTGTTTTTTCAATGGACATGCATGCATAAAAAAAAAAAATAAAAATATGTAAACATATATTGTATGTATTTAATATATTTGGAAATCGTGATTTCTCTTTTTTTTTTTTTTTTGAAAATGATTTTCTTCTCTTTTTTCTCTCTCTCTTTTTTTTTTGTTTCCTTCGAACTCAGCGTCTTTTTTTTCTTCTTTTTCTCCTTCTTTTTTTTTCTCTTTTTCTCTTCTTTTTTCTTTATGATTTTAACGACACGATCTTGCGAATTGAACTTCGACCTTTCCAACGAGCTATCGTTTGTCTAAATCCGTCAACGAAGAATTACGAACCGAGAAGATTTGTTTCTTTCTTTCGCGAATTTCCGAACGTGTTTTCAAATGCCATGATCCCTTCTTCCGATGTGATCTATATATTTTTGTGAAGTATAAAAAGATAGGAAAAATAATACAAAGGAAAAAAAGAAAGAAGGAAAAGAAACGTTGAAAAATACAGAAATAAATTCATTCCAAGTTAACAATGAGTTTTAATTCATAAACTGCATTAATTAAGATAGACAATAATAATAATTACGAATTGTATGTCTTCACAAATCTCTTATCAATCAGGAAAAGAAATTTGTTCTTATTTCAAAAGGAGACAACAAAAAGAAATAAAAAGAAAAAAAAAAGGAAAAAAAAAAAGGACGAAGAAAAAAATTACCTTCCTAATGATAGATAACAACGATAATAACAATAATAATACTTAATGATCTAAAACTCTTGATCACCATCGCTCATATGACACGTTAATATAAAAATAGCGTAGTGATCTTTGAATGATATCAACCACCCATTATTCTTTTTCAGAAAATGGATTTACTTGGATTAATATATTCATGACAAACGTGATTCTTTATAGTTAATGTAAGAATAAGTGTTTGGCTTGTAGGTAGTTTATAAGATCGAAGAGAGGGTAAGAAAACTTGGTGGAACGTTATGCGTGTTACACGCAAGCGTCAACGTAGTCAGTTTCTCTCTCTCTCTCTCTCTCTCTTTCTTACATATACATACATTCTTTATCTCTCTTTCTCTTAAGCAATTTCCTAGATTATTTTCAAGCAGTGAGTCAAACGCACACACATTTGTATTTATAAATCGCTCGCAAGAAGTGAACATTTGCTATCCTCGAAAGCGTATCTATAAATCTTGCATTTCAAATTCAAAATTCATTTTACGAATCAGCATTCAACCTTTTTTGCGAAACGTTTCTATAAAAATAAAAAATAAAAAAAAAAAAAAATCTTCCTCCGAGATTATTATCCTCGAATTTTTCAGATAAGAATTAACGAAAAACGAAAGAATAAGAAAAGAAAGCGCTCGAAATTAAAATTTCAAATCACTTGCTTATCAAAATTATTAGCTCAACGATCAACGATCTACGTGAAAATCTATATAATCTTCACGTTCTCTCTCAATGAAATATTTTCAAATTCGATCGCTGTAGAATGCTTTGATTTGCGAATGGTCGAGTGCAAGAGCAATGTGTATCCTAATACAGAATTAATAAACTCTCAATACGAAATTAAAGACAAATAACGAAACAAAGAAAAAAAAAAAAAAGAGAAGAAATCTGTTGGATTTTCTTTTTCGTTCGCAAGAAAAAAAAAAAAAAAAATTTTATTATCGAAAGAATCTTTCCTGTGCGACCTTTCCCTCCTTTTTCCTTTTCGTTTCAACAGCAGGTAAAAAAGATCAGAGTCAAAGATCGAGGGATAAAAACGACTTTCAGGTGCGATTACATAGCACACTCTCCAACCCTTCGTCCTTCTCGTCACCCTCCCCCGAACAGGTTCCATTCATAGTTCCCTATAGACTTTGGTTATAAGTGTGTCGTTGAAAGCATGCACGCATGCACGTACGCATGGATGCACGCACGCACGCACGCATTCACACACGTTCGCGTACAGGTGTTCGAAGGACAAAAAAATTCTTTAGGGATTGAGAAGAGCCTACTGTCGACTTTGGGACGGGAATTTCGTGCATAGAGGGTAAAGTAATACCGACACGCATCGAACCATTTGATGGGTGTTCCATTAAAAAAAAAAAAAAAAAAAAAAAAAAAAAGAGAGAGAGAGAGAGAGAGAAGGAAAAAAGATAATGCACCTGCTTCCTAATAATAAATAACTTTCCCACGTACACGTGCATACGTGCGTGTATGTGTGTATGTGTATATTGGAGAATGTTAATTTAAAATTATAATCCGACAGACAGATCTAGATAACTAAATGTGATTCGGATTTTCTTCGACGATTAAAACAATACCGTATAAAATATGATTATAGTCATTTAAACGTTTGATCATGTAGTACTACGTAAACCGTATATAACGTAATTCGATAATTAAATTAATAAGAAAATTTTCCATTAGCCGTGCTAGAAGTAATTCGTGCATGACGTTACAACGATGATTATCAACAGACTGCAGCTTATTGCTATTTGTACTTCTGACAAGAGGTAAAAGAGAAAGAGAGAGAGAGAGAGAGAGAAAGAGAGGAAAGGAGGAAGAGAGAGAGAGAGAGAGAGAGAGAGAGCATTGTGTCGAGTTATCTCGAGCAAACACGAGAGAACGATCTTCGGGAGTTTGACGAAACTCACGTGGAACACGTGATACACATATATTCCCATGTCTCATTGAGTACAAATATAGAAGAGATAATTGAGTCTATCTATCAGCCTATCTATCTATCTATCTATCTACTTCAAACAAATTATACGAGTTGCCGGACCGATTTTGGAACTATTTATAGAGATATATATATATATATATATATATATATATATATATATATGTATATATATGTATATATACATATATATTTAAGATTAACGATAAACGAGTAGATCAATAATAATTCGAGTAGCATCGAACGAAAATAAGTGTCCATATTGAATTAGTACATGTCCAATTTTATTTCGAAGATGTAAGGATAAGGTCTTAGCAAATACTAGAGTAGTCTAGATGGTGTGTGTGTGTGTGTGTGTGTGTGTGCATATGTGTGTATATATAGCTTCTCTCTCTCTCTCTTTTTCTCTCTCTTATGTGTTTTCTCGAAAGAGTGACTGGTACTTTAATATTTTTAGATTTTCAAAGAGCTCAGATATTCGACAGTTAAGAAAAATAAGTCTCCTCCTCGTGAAATTCCCTGAGCTTTTTTCGGATTGCGATGAAATCGAGAACGAGATTAGTCAATGCTGAAATGTGTGCGCACGTGTATGTGCGTATACGTGTATGTATACGCGCGTGATCCGTTGCACTCATCTTCCATATTTTTAGATGTTTACTTATGTGTCGAAATCACAAACTTATATATATATATATATATATATTGATAAATTTTGTTTATTTTATTTGCCGGAAGATCGAGTTATTTTATAAGTTTGCTTTTTTTCACGTCCTCTTTTCCTTCTTTCTACGTAGAAATTATGCTTAATATATCACGTTACTTAATACAAATAATAATTATTGCAATCTGATTATAACGTATTAAATAATTCAGTTGAACTTATTATCGCATACCAATGTAAGATTATAATATTCATTATAATAATATTTTTAAGTAATATTATTATTTTCATGTTACGCATAATCATTTTATATGTATAAAAAAAAAAAAAAAATGAAAAAAAAAAGAAATAATAAAATTCGTATCTATGGAGGGATTGAAGTTAAAAAAATTTTCTAAGAAAGACTTTCGTTAGATGAAACGCCCAGAAGCGTTAATACCTCGATTATTATTCCTCTCGATTAGTCTTCTTTGTTTCTTTTCGTCTTCTCCTTCTTTCTAGAGAAAGAGAGAGAGAGAAAGAGAGAGAGAGAGAGAGAAAGAGAGAGAGAGAGAGAACCGGTGCAACCGGTCTCTCAATAACGGTTCGTCGTAAAATCGACGATTATTTGAAAAAAAAAAGAAAGAAAAGAAAAGAAAAAAAGAAAAAATAAAAAACTACATCTTGAACGCGCCCTGTCCGAGACTCCTGGATCGAAAACTTGATCAACGAAGCGCAACGATCACGTCTGGGCGAACGATCGAAAGATCTCTGGTTACTCGACGTTCAATTATTACCTGCTTTATATACTTTTTATCCCACTTGCAAAAAGATAATTTAGATAGATATATCTCACGTAGAGAAATTTTTACGTAATTTTATTATTACATAATCGACATTTCAATCTTAAAAATGAAGGAAAAAGAAAAAAAAAATATTTTATGTACTTTTTATCACACTCGCAAAAAAATATAATAATATGTCACGCGTACATTTTCAATTTGTGTTCTAATAAAAAACAAAAATTTTAATTATAGAAGGTGGTATATTAAAAAGCGATTACGCTTTTTCCAGAATTTTTTGGCTATTTTTTTTTTTTTTTTTTTTTTTTTTGTTTGTTAGATCGCAAAATTACAAGTCTGGAAATTATCGAAGGAAGTGTCAATTATTATTGGAATAAAAATTTCTATCTAAAATATAAATAATAAAAAGAAACTATACAAACGTTATAATAACTAAAATCTCGACGTTAAAATATTTCAGAAATATATTTATTATAGTGATTGATATTTCAATCTTAACGAGAGAACAGAAATTTAAATATTTATATAATAAAACTATCAATGTATAAAGATTCGAGAAATCCCTTCTAATCACTATGATTAACGCATATGTAATTTGGAATTAGAAAAATTTTCTATAGGCAAACGTGTTATTCTCAATATAATAAGTCACCAGAACTGTCTACAAAGTTCTTAAGGCCTTATTACGCTCGTGTCCTTTCACGGATAGGATACCGTTAAAATCGAGCGGTGCTGCTGAGACATGGTGTTCATTGAAGCTTCCACGTGCACACTTGGAAGCCTAGAAAACTGCTAATTTTTTCTGAACAACCGACGAGTCGATATATATATATATATATATATATATATATATATGTATATTATACATATATATAAAATTTACTCGACTCATACTTCACCATAATTCCTATACATCACAAAAAACACATGATTGTGTGTGTATGTAAGTAACACGTTAGATTTTATCGATCCTATCGCCATTTTGATAACCCGCATAGAAACCTAAAACTATCGTCCTTTGTTCTTTAATATATGCCCTTATGGTTATAAGTAATTAAACTTATCCAAGAACCTTGATAATATTATATATAAATCGATCATTCATTGTTTTTTATTAGTTTTTTTTTTTTTACTTGATAACATTCCAAAAAATATAGGTTTTCAATTCTTTTTTTCGTATCCAAAAAAATCTTATTAATAAATATTCCGTAACTAATATCTATTAGTATAATTTTATTAAATTTATAATTATGAAAGGCGTGGGATTTTTGAAGTTAATTAATTTTTTTTCGTAACATCGTAAAACCAAAACCTAAGATTTTCTTTTTTTCTTATCTTATTAAAAATCTCGAGAAAGAATAATTGATTTTTAAAATCACCTGAGAACATAACGCTTATAGGCATAATAATTTATATCCGATCCATTCAATTATACGAAATAATAATTAATAACGTTAACGAAGAAATCGAAAATAAATGTTTGAAAATTTGAATATAGGAAATTGAGCGATTTTAAAGTTACACGTAGTTATTATAACGTAGAAGATTAATATTGATCTTACAAAACGAAAAACCAATTCTTATAAAAACAAATATCATTTCTGCCAATGAACGTGTCTCATTAACGTTTAACGTTTTTTTCTGGAGATAAAAAGAAACACGGAAATAAAAGATAAAATAAGGACAACATATATATATATATACACACACACACACACAAAATTAAAAAGAAAAAAAAAAGAAAGAAATGTGTTATTCTTAATGATACGACGTAGACGAGAAAGCGTGCCTTGTCTCTTTCCTCTTCGTACACACATATTTATTATCCACACGCACGAATGTGTATATATACACACACACACACACACACACACACACACACACACACACATATACACGTATTGCGAGAGAGAAGACACGATACCGATTGAAATCTTCCTCGACGTGTTTACGAACTCGAAGGAATATAAAATCGAAGGGCAGACAGAAAAAAAGAGACAGAGAGAAAGAGAGAGAGAGAGAGAGAGAGAGAGAGAGAGAGAGAGAGAGAGAGAGAGAGAGAGACTTGTCTTTGGTCGAAGAAAACGTTTCTCTCAGTACTCGACGAATCGATAAATTAACAACAAAATTACAAGTTAGCGTTTGTGCCGGCAATACTTTAAATTATATTCCTGCTTTTGGCCTCTACCTAAAACGTACTTTTTATTTTTCTCTTTGTTTATATTTTTTTGACATTTTTCTACTTTTTTTTCTTTTTTTTTTTTTTTCTTTTACGGACTTCACTCGACGTGAGAAGAAAAGTAAATACGCGAGGTATGCGTGGGTGAGCACGTAAACGTGTTCCGCCATTTTGTAACTAACCTATAAGATACGTAGCAAGTAAGTTTCCACGAAGAGAGTACAACGTTCTTCTCTTCTTGTTTTTTCTTTCCTTTTTTTTTTTTTTCTTTACTATCTTCGTCAAATATATTATACACCATATAATTAGATGGTCAATATTGAATTTATAAATATTTTTCATCAGGCAGATATAGATATATGTGTTCTTTCAAAGTACGATGGTTAGTTAAGAGCGGGAAATTTGAAATTCCATCAAAAGAAACTCCTCCAACGATATCGACGACTATCTATAGTCGAATAAATTTTACGCATGATAAAATATTATTTAATTAATCCATCTTTATAAAAGAAAAGAAAATTTAAGTGCTATTATTTATAATAGTATAATTATACTATTCTATAAGTACAATCTTTTTTTAAAAAAAGAGAAAATGGAAATGATATCTAAAAACTTCGAATATGACGTAACAATTAATTTTTTAGCGATAAAATGAAATAAAACTTGCAAAGTGCAGATATACACACACGCTCGCGTCCGCACACGTATATATATATATATATATATATATATATATATATATATATATGTTAACGCGTGACTTTAAAATTATATGACGTTTTATGATATTAACATTCAATGATATCACTTATCGCGTTTATGATTTTAAAGGAAAATAATAATAGTAATAATAATAATAAGAAGAAGAAGAAGAAGAAAAAGAAGAATAAGAATGATAAAAAATAAAAAAGTAAAGTAAGATATCGTGACATATGTGGCCTCGAAATACAAAAGCATCGTATTACTACGCCCTACCGTTACACAGTTCTACCGATCGGTCTCTATTTTGTTACATGTCGTGACACATTCTATTACGAGCACTAAATAGTTATATACCTGACAAGCATATATATATATATATATATATATATATATATATCGAGAGAGAGAGAGAGAGAGAGAGAGAGATTTGAACGATAGGAAATAATATTTTTGGAAAGTCGAAATTATATACGTATGTATATATTCTGACTAGAAATAAAAAAAGAAGAAAACTAAATAAAAGGAAGAAAAAAAAAAAAGAGAAAAAATGAGAAAGAAAAAAAGAAGAAAAAAAGATGAAAGAAAGCTTCCCGTTCGGATAGACCCCTATTTCGAATTATGGTGTCCCATATGTCTTTCGGTAGGACTCCCTTGGTGAGACGTGAAACCTTTCGGATTTCATGCCCTTCTTAAAATAAGGGCCGAAGGGCTTTTAACCGTCCAACATCATCTCGACTCTTTCTATATTCTGCGTGTGGTAATTTACGAGCACACTATATATATATATACACACACACACACATTTATATATATATATATATATTTCCCCCATACCATTGCCAACAATTTAACGCGCAGCATATGTATAACATATATGTATCCCTTTTCTTTTCTTTTTATTTATTTTTTATAAATCATTTTTTTCCTTTTCTCGAGAAAAACGAAAATCGAAAATTTCCATCTTTTTCTTTTTTTCTTTTTCTCCTTCCACCTTCCTTTACACTTTCCACCAATTCTTTTTCTATTCTTTTTTTCTTTTTTTTTGTACAGAAGATACCTAGTCGAGTATCTGCATAAAACCTATTTACGTAAGTATAAAGTTACGTACAGGCACATAGGAAGACGCATAAACATTTTCTTTCTTTCTCTCTCTCACACACACACACACACACACACACAAATTATATATCTACGTGCGTAGAGATATGTAGGTATAAAGTCGGAATATCTGCACGATGCTTCGGCAGATGAACTTTCTGAGATAGAGGATGCGAGGGCGTGTATTCGCGGCAGGGGGGACGACGCGGAGCCATGTTTTACTGGCAATCAGAAATAGAAACGTTTATTCGAGTCGCATATATTTTTTCGACCGAAGTAACAGCGCAAACGATATTTCGTCGAGAGTTTCGAAATTCATGATTTTTTCTTGAAAATTGCGGATCGAGAAAGAGAGAGAGAGAGAGAGAGAGAGAGAGAGAGAAAGAAACGAAATAAAAGGTAACACTGACTTTGTCGAAATGCAAGATAAATTTGGATATTTACTATCTCTCTTTCTCTCTGTTTCAGTATATCTTAGTATATTTCCTTCTCTTTTTTTCTTTTTCCATCGAATTAGAAAGTTAAATATAAATACGAGATTGCCTTCCACAGTTTCTAAGTGATTTTAAATAATCGACTACTTTTTCTTTCTGAGATTCTTTACTGTAATTTTACAATCTACAAAATAAATATTAGCTCATAAAGTCTCTGAAAAACAGTAAGTGACTTAATATATATATATATATATATATATATATATATATATATACGACCTAAAAACTTTTGACCTGACCTGTATCAAATAGATAATTATCTAGAAAAAGGTAACAACTTACAAATATATAATACAGATACAAAGGAAAAATATTGACGAAATAATAAAGTAGCTCCACAATGAAGAAAGAGAGAAGTAAAAATAAACAAACAAAAAAAAAAACAGTGTTACTCTCTCCCTCTTTTTCTCTCTGTCTTTTGTACAAGGACGAGTATGAGATCGCGATCGTTGGCCTCTTGTGTATTTTTCTGTCTCCTTTAGAAGGACATGCCGGATATCTAAAAAATACATACATACGTACGTACGTACGTCCATACATACACGCATACACACATACATACATGTATACGTACATACATAGCTCCTACTGGAAAGAAGACACGTTTGCTTTCACGATGAGTCGTCGAGTTTTTCGAAAAAAGATCTATCTATGCCTGGCAAAGAGATGACGTTCAAGTAATTAAAAATTACGAATCAGCGTCTTATAAAGAGATAACAAATTTATTTCAGAATGATATTAATAAATAATTATTTGATACTTATATTTGTATGGTTATAGAAAAATTCATTTCTTCTTTTTTTCATATTGTGTATATAGTTTTCCTTTTCCCTCTTTTTTATATTCAACAAACGTAATTAACAACAATAACGAATATAAATATATTTTTTTTTCAAGTTATAGAATTCGTAAATAAACGATATGTATACATATAAAAAGTAGATTACAATACCGAATTCCATTGTAAATAAAAAATGGCGAAATAATCAATAAAACTATTATGAATAAACTTTATACACAGATCTCTGTTTATATATGTATATACTATGTATATACTATGTACATATATTTATATAAGTATATATATTTATCGAAACTCGTGTGGATTTAGTCGCATCGTTAAATATATCGAACGATCGGGTTTTACGAGGTCTGGTTTCCAGATATATACAACATACATATATATATAAACGTATGTATATATACATACATACATATATATATGGATCCACAGTATACACACGCACAAAGAGACTAGATTAGAACAGAAAACACGCACATCGTACAAGCATATACATTAGAATACACATCTACTCTACTACGATGTATTCTAAAGTCACATTTTCATTGTCGCGACGGGGAGAAACGACGATGACGATGACGACGATTACTTCGGGGATGTACCGAAGTTGACCGATCAAAGCCGAACTGTGGTATGGGAATTGTTGTGGTTTGGTATCCCGAAGCGTGCACGCGTCCACGAGATGATCCGAAAGAAGACTTCGGTTACGGTGATATGGGTAGGGGAAGAGAGTAAGAAAGAGAAAGATAGAGAGACACAGAGAGAGAGAGAGAGAGAGAGAGAGAGAAAAGAGCACGTTTGCCTCTCTCGGAAAAGAGCACGGCAAGCTCTTGGAAACGGAGATGGCTGGAGGATTCCTTTCACCCTTCTCTTAAAATGCGTGTAGTAAGCGAGAAAGAGAAAGAGAATGTTCGGAAAGGAGAGATGCGAAGAAAACGAAGAAATCGACGAGTATGTGTATATGTACGTTTGTAAGAGAAAGAGGGAAGAAAGAGAGAGAGAGAGAGAGAGAGAGAGAGAGAATAGAGAGATAGGAAGAGAGAGAGAGAGAGAGAGTGAGTGAAAGAGAAATATATAAATATATGTATATAAAGCTCGATTCATATTCGTACGATAAATAAATAGGTGGCACGCGCAACCATTTTATAATAATTCGATCCATTACATTCCGTCCATCGTTCACTTTTCGTCATTTATTAAACAGTAGTATCAGAATGAAATTAGAAATTGGCACGTGTCCAACTATTCAGCGTATATTATATATCGAGTATTCGTTAAAAGAAATTTTCAAACCACGGGTTTTCGTATTTATCATACTTCTATTATCATTCCGCTGTACTATCGAAGAAATTCATTAATAATGATTTTTAATGATCCAATTAATGCTCTCGATGTCTCGAGTGTAACGAAAAAAGAAAGAAAAAGAAAGATATAAAAATATATAGAAATGGAAGAAGAAAAGGAAAGAAAAGAAAAGCATTAATTAAAAAGAGAAAGATAAAGATAAGGAAAATATAAAATAAAATAAAATGAAATAAAATAAAATGAAATAAAATGAAATAAAATGAAAGTCGAAGAAGGGAGAATCATTGTGATCATAGAGATAGAAAGATTAGAGAGTTAGATAAGGGATTCGTTGTGAGGGATGCTTAAGGTCCGTGGTACGACGTACATACATACACAGTAGTGCCAAAGTGGCACGAGTTCCGTTCGTGTGGATGCCGCACTCCGTGAAGCGAGCTACGGGTCAAGCTGGTCGGTCATCGACCCCCGTAAAACCCTTAAGGGCTACAAACCACCATGATATTCTTCTCTTTCTTTTTCTATCCCTCTCGAAAACAGGTTAAACTCTCTACGCCCACGTAAGTTTCTCGTGGAACGAAGCAACCGTAACAACGACGACGACGACGACGACGACGACGACGACGACGACGACGACGACGACGACGTCGACGTCGTCGTCGATGTCGACGAAATGAGGCCGAGAGAGAGAGAGAGATACATAGACGACAAAGAGAGAAAGAGAGATTACGCGGACTGTTACTTTCTGGCAAGGAAATGCTAGCGTTAACGACACTCAACGTATGTACGCGTTGCAAACGTAGCCAAGGTCACGATGTTCCGATTTAGGTTTCGTGACAACGAGGCTTCTCTCTATCTCTTTCTCCTCCACCCTACTTTTCTCTCTTTCCATCTTGTAAAAGTAGAAAAAGAAGAAGAAAAAGTGATTTTCCTTGTTTTACGAACGAGTAAGCACGGAAAAAGTGCAACGAGCGTTATTCCTATAATACTAATACGATCTATTTAACGTGCATACATGTAATATCATTTATATAACCAAGAATTTCGTAGAAAAGGATAAAGCGTAATGCGATATGACCGACGGTCGATAAAATATCACTTTTCTATGGTCGATTCGTATTCGCAATCGTACTCGTATTCGTATTCGTATTCGTATTCGGTCGTACGATGACGTTCTTTTTTCTTCTTCTTTTTCGAATTTCTCATTATCACTATTACTATATTTTATTTTTAATTATATTACTATCGATAGATGCTCGATAGTTTTGAAAATAGTTTGGAGTATTTATTTATTTTATTCTTTTTTTTTTTCTTTTCTTTTTTTAATCGGAACGAAAGAATTCGATTGAGACTATTATTCGGACGACGGATTCGAAAGCAAATTTCTCGAATGAATTATTCCGCGCTAGTTTTTAATGGCGCATACAAGAGAGAGAGAGAGAGAGAGAGAGAGAGAGAGAGAGAGAGAGAGAGAGAAAGAGAGAGAGAGAGAGAGAGACGGCCACATGCTTGCACGCGCCCCTCGACGCGACACCGTTACCGCCATTCCATTGCCACTTGGAAACGGCCCCGTAAGTCGGCTTCTCCTCTCTTTTAGAGACTTTTAGGTCAATACGCTATTTGGTTTTTGTTATTTCGTCGGTGGCATTTTTAAACGTAGCCTTTTTCTAAACCTAACCAAGAATTTTACGTGTTACCTTTTAATGGAAATACTTTTTAAACGCAGTCTCCTAATCGTCGAATAAGTCGATTTTTAATTATATGATACCATGTACGCGTCGATTTCCTTTTAATTGCGAACTAAATGCTAAGGTATACACACACAGGCACACGCACATACAGCGAAAGATTCTAAGTAGGCCAACAAAGTTCTTAGACTATCTGTAAAAATCAATTACTCTTTTTTCCAGACTTTTTAGGCTTATAATCAAATAGGTTTTGTCGTTTCGCAAGTTACTATTTTAGTTTTATAATCTCAGAAAATAAAAATAAAATAATGTATATATATATATTTATTTATTTATTTATTTATTTATAGAATAAATTTTTGATTTTTTTCCTGTCAAGTATTCCGTTCGTACGAAAATTCGTCGAAAAGTTCCTTTCAGAGGTTAGAACGGTACCATGCGAAGAATTCTTGTAAACGCGCAGAATCTACTTCGCACTCTAATTTTAGACTCGATTCGTAACCATGCACGAACGTTTCGATGTACCGTACACCTTCTGCTAACTCTACGAGCGTGCACGCGTAATGTCGGCATCTTCTTTCTTTCTTTTTTTTTGAAAGGTCGACATATTCGCAAGGTTTCTAAAATAAAGAAAAAAAAAAAAAAAAACGTAATTCAAAATAGAACGACCTTTAGATTTCGTTAAATGTCGTAATAATATAATTCGATATAACATTTTAATAATTATCTGATTAATACAAAACTTGAAAAGATTTTCTAAGAAATGAAAAAAAATAAAATAAAATAAAATAAAACTCAATCGAAAAAAAATATTTTCATGTAACGAGAATAACAGAAAAATATTATTTTATATGATAATTTATTTATTATTAGATGATAATTTTTTCAACAAAATTTCTTTGTTCTTTATTCCTTTTTTTCTCTCTCTTTTTTTCTTTTTTTCTCAAGATGAAAGATTGAAGAGAGAAACGAGGAAGCCAAATTGGATTATACGGGAAAAGATTTTAGGATAAGAACGCACGCACGACAACTTATATCAGTACAGAACGAGTCTGGAAGAATAATTTTACTGTGCACCGTGGCTTTTATAAAACCGGCACATGGCGTTGAAGATGACGACGGCAAGGATGGCGACGGAAAGTCCGGTAGGGACGGTGGAGGCGTTTAGGCATTTCCTTATTTAGAATGCTACGAGAGTAACTGTACTTGCTTGATCTTTGTTCGAAAAAAAAGAAAGAAGAAAAAGAAAATAAAAAAAAAAACGAACAGAAAACGTGACAAAATAATTAAAAATATTGCCCAATTATTCTATAAAAGCGTTGATAATATTGGTATTTGCAGTTAAAAATACTGATAAAATTATCAACAAAAAATATAAGTAAAATCATTTTTTTTCTAGTCGAAATTCTCAATAAAACATAGATACTGGTAAAATAAGTACTATTAACGAAGATTATTCAAAGTACCAGTAAAAAAAAAAAAAGAAAGAAAAAAGAAAGAAATACATTGTCCATGTTGCGTCGAGTCCATAAATTTCGAAATTTTCAAAAATTCTAACAAAATTTTAATAAAAATAGTAATAAAAATTTCTTATATATCGTTTATTTGGCTATAAAATACTAAAAATATCGACAACCCGATATCTCGCTCACGTCTCGAAATATTTTTCTTTTTCTTTCTCTTCGCCCACTCTAATCTTCTCTATCGCAGATGAAAAAAAAAAAAAAAGAAAAGAAAAAAAGAAGAATAAAAACAGACAAATCCTAGAAACCGAAATATTTGTCGAATAAAACTATTTGGGTGACTCGTGAATTACAATGCCGTGCGTGCTAAAATCGTCGTCGTACCACGAAATTCGGAACAAAGATACGACTGGTGCGTTACTTTATTCGAAAAAGAGAAACGAACTTCTCTCTTAACTGGCATGTTCCAACTGTTATTGCAAACAGAACGTTTAACGTTTGCGTGCGACAGTGTTACTACTATAACTACCACTATTAGGGCTCCTCGTAGCACCTTCGAAATTTTCGAATGCTTGCTTGAATCATCAAGTGAAAATAGCAAACGTTTGCTGATTACGACTGGTCGTTCTCTCGTTATACCGTCATATTTATCTGGGAACATCGTTCAAGAGAACGAGACATTTTAGCTTTTGTAATTGCTAAACTCGACGTTTGTTTATGACCTCGCATACAAAGCCAATTTTCCTCTCAGTTTTATATTATACTTTGAAAATTCCAACGTTCGTGAGTTTGTTTCATTAGATTAGAAATTAAGTGAATTGTTGACATACGATTTACTTCTATCTTATATAATTTCAAACTTGATTAAACTTCGTCTAGCGATTTAATAAAAATTCATTTATTCTTGTCCCCAAATAATCCCCCCATTCCACGACCAAAAAAATATTTTCTGGAATTTTAATGATCAAAAAAAAAAAAAAGAAAAAAAGAAAGAAGAAAAAGAAATTCATAATCGATAAAACAATCCTGGTTTTACGTAACATACGTATCGAGAATAATTTTGATAGAGCATAGTTAAAATAAATAGGGTAGAGAGTATATAAAAGTGGATGCAAGAGAAAGAGAGACACATAGATACCGAGAGAGAAAGAGAGAGAAAGATAACAAGGTCAGGGCACATTCGTGTCGGCACTTTTGATGATTTTGATGACAACGACGACTAGTCGACACCAGGTTGCCGACCGCGATTCTTCCGGGCGTGATCGCGTTCTCGTGTCCATGCACCGTATAAGACTCATTCGATGCACATGCACGTACAACAAGGAACACTAACGAATACCATTAACGACGATGAGCCAACAATTATAGTTGCAGAAGTGGCAGCAATCGTCAGACGCGTGTGCCAATATCGGTCTTGATCTGCTTCGGTAATATAACACTTTGTATTTCTTAAACACTACATCGATAGAAATATAACAGACAATAAATATTTAATACTTTCTGTCTAACAATTTTATATTTATCTTACGAACGAGAAAAAGTGAAACCTATAATAAAAAATTATTGTTATTATTATTATTATTATTATTATTATTATTATTATTATTATTATTATTATTATTGTTATTATATATAGGAAATTTTTAAAACATTGTAATAATAATTTTATAAATTAATCTTTAAATATTTTTTTTAAGTAATTAGATTCGTAATACAGTCGAAATATTTTAATATTAATTATAATTTTTATATTAATTATTAAATATTATTAAAGGTCATCGATTTTATATACAAAAAAAAAAAAAAGAAAAGAAATCGGATAACGTTAGATCATGTACATCATGATTTCAAAGAGACGTCATCGAGTAATGTCTTTTCGTGTGGAACGTTACATTTCCGGTGACGAAAGAAAGCCATTAGTAACGATTAGTAGGGATCCGTTTAAAAAACTTTTTTCGTTGTTATTCGCATTTATTATCGGTTGGTTAGAAAAAAAAAAAGAAGAAAGTGTTTAACGCAAACTTCCTTCTTGTCGTTTACAAATGTTTGAAAATGTGTTGGAATTACTTCATTCGAACCTTTTTTTCTGAACCCGTTATTATTTTTGTTATTTGACTGCATTCGTATAATTAAATAAACAAATAATTAATTTATATAATTAAAAAAAAAGAAACAAAAATTATAACATACAAATTTAACTTAATCCTTGAGATTCCTTTCACGATTTTGCCCCATTCTTTAATTTACTGTTATATTTTTAATAAGACAATTTTTTTTTTCCTTATCAAAATCGTATTTATTTAAAAAAAAATTACGAATGAAATCGAATAATGCAAATAGTATAATAAATAAATAAGTATAAACGAAAAGTAGAAATAAAAAGAACCTCTCTCTCTCCTACTCCGCCACTCCTCGACCGGAAGAAATTCCTTTCTTTAAAAAAAAGAAAAACACGGACACGTTGCAGAACGAACGAACGAACGAACGAACGAACGAAGGAGCGAACGAGCGACATACGTATGTATGTTTCTTATCTTACAATATGAACCTCTCACCTCTCCTTACCGCTATTCTCTTACATGTTAAAGATTCTAATTTAAAGGACGATAAGTTAAGAGATTTTCGATCGTATGTCAAAGTTTCAATTATCTCTGAGTAGAACTACAAGCAATGATGTCATTCCATTTTTATTCTTGACATAATCGAATATAAAATGATTTTGACAGAAATGAAATTCTATTTCGATAGACGTATGAACGGACATATGTCTATCTATATATATACATGTATACATATACACACATATACGTATAAGTAATGTGTAAGTATGTATGTAAACTTAATACTTACTACAAAACGTTGTCTGTTATCGACTACAATATTTCAGTCGATTAGCCGACTACAAAAAGAAAAAAGAAACAAAAACAAAAAAAAGAGGAAAAAGAAAAAAAAGAACAGAAACTGGAGTCTATAGATTCTAGTACAAGTTCTATAATACCAGTCAATCCGGTTGATCATAATTGCCAATCGGTATTTATTGTGTTTGGTATATCTATTATCGATTATATCGAATGGAGACAGAAATACCTTTAACGAAAAGAATTAAAAAGAAAAAGAAAAAGAAAATAAAAAAAAACACAAATAAATATATATGTACATATATAGATACAAATAAAAAAAAATGGTCGATAGGGAAATGTCGGATTGGAGAAAGTTAGAATTCGCGAGAGGTATGGATAACGTCGAGACGATGATCGATACAGCAACACGACTGCAAAGATTGAAACATTGAGAAAAAAAAAGAGATATAGAGAGTAAGAAAGAAAAAATTAGATAGAAAATAATCTCGCTTCCTATTTTTTTTTTTTTTTTTTTTTTTTTTTAATTATTCTATAGAATTCTTCCGAAACACGTTAACCTCCCCTCTTTTTCTGCGAACGAAAGAACGAGCAAACGTACGAATGAACGAGCATGCCTACGATCGAAGTGGTTCGAAAGTGGCGCGTCGAGCGGTGCCGTGGGAGGTGGGGAGGGGATGGAACCTGTCGAAGCAAGATGGCCGCGCACTGGGCCCGCGTCGCCTTCGCCGCGTGGAAAACTTGCAGCTCTCTCTCTCTCTCTCTCTCTCTCTCTCTCTCTCTCTCTCTCTCTCTCTCTCACACACACACACACTCTCTTTCTCTTTCACTAAAATGTAAATGCATAAACGAATGCTTGGTCGATTTCTTAGCCTCTCTCTCTCCCCCTCTCTCTCTATCGATATTCGAAAGAATTACTACGAACGATTCGAGATTCAAATTTTTAATCTTAAAACTGAAATATTCCTTTAGAAATGATATATATTTAGAAATAATGTATTATCTTAATACTGCCTAAGTATATGGAATACATTACGTGTATTAATTTTTAATAATAAAATTATAGTATATATATATATATGGTCATACATAATGTTGATGCATACATGTATATATACATATGTATGACACATATGTTGATGATATACATATATATGACACATACGATTAAACTGGGAATGCGTGGGATAGGATAAAAGGCCTCGGAAATATGCAAACTACGATCGATAGTATCGATCCTTTCCTTTCGTAGTCATCGACTAATGTAGAATTTGCGTCAGTTAAATGCGTTAAACGTTAACAGAGTATATATTAGAATTGCATTGGAAACAAGGCCCGAAGGAAAAAAAATTCTCTATTTGTCGATACCTTGGGTCGATGATCACTCCCGTCGTAGTAGTCGATTATCATCGTCGTCATCTTCGCGTCGCATCTTGTATATTTTCTTGGACCCCCCACCCACCTTTCTCTCTCTCTTTCTTTCTCTATCTCTCTCTCTCTCTCTCTCTCTTTCTCTGAAGTTGGCTGGTGGGTACATAACCTCTACTCGAGCGAGCAAACGGCCGAAGCCGAAGAAGCCGAGCTTCACCGTTCGAGGAAAGGAATGCGACCGCCTTGCTTCACGGTGGAAGCGTGCAGAGCCGCTAGCCAGCGCACTTGGAGTGAGAGAGGAAAAGAGGGAGAAGAGGGAGAAGGGAGAAGGGAGGAGGGGGCGAAGAACGAACGAAGGAACGAAGGAACGAACGAAGGAACGAACGAACGAAGGGGAAGGAGAAAAGCCGACGTCGAGGACCGAGGAATCAGTGATGGCTTCGAACCTGAAATCGATCTACTACTTCTTGGTTATATACCAACTTTACGAAAAGACATAATCGAATCTTCTATCCTTCTTTTCTAACAATGTCTAATTAAACTATGTATGTAATTCTTTGTATATTTGTATGTACATAGTTCCCATTCTATGTAAATGATCTTTGCAAAAGTAAAGACACGTTAACTGGTGAAACAAAAAGTTTATACGTTCTTGTTTGATGATTTTACCACACATACACACACACATGTATGTATATATGTATCTTCCCGTCTAATCGATTATTTTCTCAATGTAAACAAGTTGAAATAAGAAGCATGATTGATGATCGGTGACGAATGAGAACACGCATTAGGATAAATACCAATTATATTTGTTTAATTTGTTACTTAAAAAGACACGATGCAAGCCTGTATAACGTTACTATTATCATTATTATTACTATTATTGTTATTGTTGTTGTTATTATTATTATCATTATTATTACCTTTAACGATCAATGCGTTAAGTAAAAGATTGAGGTCAAGCGTAAGAACGAACCTATGAAAAGAAAAAAAAAAAAAAGAGAGAAACGAAAAAATCAATTTATTTTCAAAAATTTGCAAACTTATAGTCACGTCTCAACCTATCGCTAAAAAATATTTGATATTACTTCATTCTCAAAAAAAAAAAAAAAATAATAATAATAATAATAATAATAAACAAAAACTGCAATAAATTAAATCGATCTAATAAATACAAATAGATATTAAAAAAAAAATACATTTTTTCCTCTCCCATGTATAAAAACCCTTGATCGAATTGACGCTATTGCTAGTGTTGCTGTGACTGACTATTATCGGTATGCTTGGCTAAGTCGTTCAATACGATCGTTTAGGGTTAAAAGCAAACGATCTTAGGCATCGTCGATTGACCCACTGGCAAACTGGACCCCAACAAAGTGTGTCCAAGTTTTCGCTAGACAGTGTCGAAAGGACGCGCTTGACGACGAGTCTATTCGCGCTACTAGGTCACCGAGAAAACTTGCCACGATGCGTTAGAAATAGATACCTTCCTTGGACGCGTTCGCGGCACGTTCCGAGCCATCGTATGTAGGTACACACCACTAACATCATCACACAAAATAATACCTACGTACTTGCTCATGTACGTTGGTGTATATGTTGGAGAGTATGATGCTGATGGGCGATCGGGAATAAGAGGAAAAGAAGAAGAAAAAAGAAGAAAAAGAAAAAGAAGAGGATGAGGATGAGGATGAGGACGAGGAGGTTAGTACGTGTGCGTTCGTGTCCTTCCACATACTGATGTTGAGATGTAGCTTCTGCTGCTTCTGCCATACGCGTAAAAAAACCCTACGAATTCCAGAGCTCATCGCAGTGATGCTCATTGGAATCATCGACACAGTCATCTTTCGCAAATCATACGCTAATCATCGCTTAACGTCGTTCGCCTATGTTATTATAATACACGATGTGTAATAACGTTTAACGATATCGTATTCGATGATAATCTAATTTAAAATCGTCATTAAATTATTATATATTCAACATTACAAATTCCAGAGAATTTATATTTTTCAAAATTGAGAGTGAGCATTGGTATCATTCAATGCGATAAATAATACACGGCTCGTGCAATTTCTTTCTTTTTTTTTTTTTTTTTTTTTTTTAAATTTAATAATTACGTAAGTTGCACGTGGTGCATGTAAAAACAGAGTATAATCGTTACCGGTCAACAATGTGTTTAATATCGGTGAATTAAAAGTACATTGAAAAAGAAAAAAAAAAATGGTAACACAGATATCTAATTTCATTAGTTATTTTTGTTCTAATTATTCTTTCTTTCTTTTTTATTTACTTTTTAAATAAATAATTCACTCGAATCAATACCGTTGCGCTTTCAAATCGTTTTCAATTTCACAATTGTGAAAAAGTCGAAGCTGAGAAAAGGGAAAAAATCAATGTATAAAAGTCAATAAAAAAAATAAATAAATAAATAAATTTAACAAAAAAGTAAAAAAGAAAGAAAGAAAAAATAAGATTAGTAAGATAATTGATTTGTATAATCGATATTTTTCTTATGATTGATTCATTCTTGTTTTTTATTTTTTTATTTTATTTTATTTTATTTATTTATTCTTTTTTTTTAAGAATATACGTATAATCCAATAACCTAATTGATAGATAACATCACTTGTTACCAAGTAGAAGAACGTATGTATATATATATATATATATATGCATGTACGTATATAAGATACTATTATAATACATACTTGCTAATGCAAAGCACGTAAACTTCCTACATTTTTTTTCTCATAATTTGCCAAGTACCGTTAAGTTTAACGCCGAGTGAACATAGTTTGCTAAGAAGCTAAGTATTCTCATCGACTATATTTCGTGGACCTTCGTTAAGATACCTTTAAACTTTGAGCGAAGAAGAAATCTTTTCAATTACAAAAAAAAAAAAAAAAGTAAATAGTAGATACGACGATATTAAATGATAGTAGGAAAGAAATAAAATAAAATAAAATAAAATAAAATAAAATAAAAAAATAAAATAAAATAAATAACATTGTAGTATAGATAAAATAAAAAAGGAAAGCATATAAAAAAAAGAATGTCCGTGTGCGAGTATAGAGTGTAAAAGAGTGCGAGTATAGAGTATGTGTGTAAAAGAGAGATAGAGAAAGAGATTCTTTCGAAGAACTGTCAAGCTCAAAGCAATCCGATTTAACTTCTTCGAAGGAACTTTTCTACCGTGCTGCGACGAAGAATTATACTCGATTATGGTAGTCCCGATATTCCGTAAAGGTAAAGTACACCATTTTGAAGCGAATGACATAATCGGCCGGCAAGAGTACCGTCCACGCGAGTATTTGCGCTCCTATTACGGCGAACTTCAAGTTGGTCTCTCTCTCTCTCTCTCTCTCTCTCTCTCTCTCTCTCTCTCTCTCTCTTTCTCTTACTCTCTCGACACAGATTCAACGATAAGTCACGGAATCGATTACCCTCCACGAAATTCCGTGCAACAGGTGCGAAAACGTCGTTCTTTGACTTGCCCGTGAGAACGTATCGTTTAAACAGAAGTCTCTCTTCGAGAGATATTCTCTTACTTCTTCTTTTAAATACCACGAAAAAAAATAAAAATGTATATATATATATGTATAAAAAAAAAAAATGAAAAGAAACTTAACCTCTTTCACAACGTGTACCCATACTTAAATACATACTCACTCCGATCGAAATTTCCTGTTTGTTTGTTTGTTTGTTTGCTTGTTTGTTCATTCTTCAATTAGATTACAAAGTAGCTATTGTGAAAGTAGATACATTTTAAAAATAAACTTTCGTCTAGATTGTTCCTTAGTTTTATGACAAGTAAGAAACGATATAATTGTTTTATGACAAGATCTAACGATATAATGTATCGTAATACGATGCGACGTTCATTGACATTTATGGCGACGTTCTTCTTATATACGGAAGAGAGAGAGAGAGAAATAGCAGCATAGATTGAAATATATAGGTATATATATATAGTGTGTGTGTGTGTGAGAGAGAGAGAGAGCAAATCTACAATGTGCCAACACAAATGCAATCCTATCGCAATGACCGTGTTAAATTACCGAATAGTAAACGAATGATCGTTAATTTTATGTTTCAAGATCTACATACGTAGATTCCTATATTTTTCATCCGACATTTTTCCTTTTATTTCTTTTTATATATATGTATGATGTATGTATGTAATGTGTACGATGATATATCCAATATATGTATGAATATGTATGTATAATACGTAGAAATAAAAATTTTGGAGGTTAGTTTTCTTGAATTACAATTGAGAAGCGATTCGAAATTGATCACGTAATTTCACTTCGAGTTCGATGGCAAGAAAAGTTCAATGCATTCGCACGCACAATATATTCGAACGTATGTACATACATACGAATAATATATAATTACACGCATGTATGTTTTTCTTTCTTAGAAGTTTAATTTCACGATTCTCGTCAGACTTTATTCCTCGAAATTACGTCAACTTCGTGATATCATTTGCGTGGTAAGGACAGGCAATAGAAAGAGAGAAAGAGAGAGAAAGAGAGAGAAAGAGAGAGAGAGAGAGAGAGAAGAACAGAAAGAGAAAGAGAAACAGAAAGAGAAAGAGAAACAGAAAGAATAAACCGCAGCACACGCGGTAAGAAAAAAATTAAAACGATAAAATACTCTCTCTCTCTCTCTCTCTTCTCTCTCTCTCTCTTTCTCCTTTTTCTTCGAGTGACAATAATGTCGCGCTCCTGCAACGAAAATCCGACGAATACGAGTAAATCTCTTTATTTTTGGAATAAAATACGAAGGAGATTTCTCTCGTCGACCGAATTTAAACGAATGAAAAAAATAATAATATACTGTGTGTATGCGATGCGTGTGTGTATATACATACATACAGCACATGTTTTGTTTCCTATCATTCTGTTTTACACCGAAGTCGAATAATAATGTACACTTCTCTCAATAATTGTTATTTTCCATTAAAATGCGTTCTCTGTCTCTCTCACTGTCTCTGTCTCTCTCTCTCTCTCTCTGTTTCTTAGATCGCAATCATACGAAATTATAATATTCGTCAGACTCTTCGACGACGAGAGGATGTTAACGAGGAATAATAGTTTTAAAAAGAGAACTTAATGAGATACCCACGTGGCGTGGAACGTATAACGAAGAAAGAAAATAACACATACTGAAAGAAAGAAAGAAAGAAAGAAAGCAAAGAAAGGGAGTGAGAAGAGAAAGAAAGAACATAGGAAAAGTTGAGAATTTGGTTGGATTGAGATACGACAGAGATCGATCGATCGATCGATTCGGCATTCTTCGTCGTGTGAGATCGGTGATAATCGGTAATAAAATGGGTGTTAATCGGACGGATTCGTAGGAGATCGCGAGAGAAAGGAACATGGAAGAAATAGATAGATAAATAAACAGATACAAAAGATCGAAAAAGAGACAAAGATATACGTATATATGACAATAATAATAATAATAATAATAATAATAATAACAACAACAATAATAATAATAATATTGTTTTGTGCTTACCTTCGTCCAGCAGTCGTTCTACGTGTATGAAGACATTTGGGAAAGCAGCTAGCTGCTTTCTGTCCTTTAGTAATTGTGACAGGTAGTCCGCTATACTCTGCGTCGTCGTGTTAGTATTATCACACATCGCAGTTACTTGATTACTTCAATGGCGGGCGCACGAGAGACAGAAGAAAACGATAGAGACCGACGGCGGAAGAGTGAACGAGCTAGCTAGCTAGCTAGCTAGCGAGCGAGCGAACGAACGAACGAACGAACGAACGAACGAGCGAGTAAGCGAGCGACGAACGAACGAACGAACGAGCGAGCGAGCGAACGAACGAACGAACGAACGAACGAGCGAGCGAGCGAACGAACGAACGAACGAGCGAACGAGCGAGCGAGCGAGCGAGCGAACGAGTACTGAGTGCGTGTGTGTGTGCTGGGCTTACGAGAGAGTGAGAGGGAGAGAGAGAAAGAGACAGAGTCAGAAAGAGAGAGAGAAAGAGAGAATGAGTGTAGGAACGAAAGAGAGCGCGCGCGCGCGCGCGTACGCCGTAGGGAAACGCGCGCGATCGAGAGAAAGACAGAGACGGAGAATGATGGCGAACGCGACTCGAAAAAAGAACGTTGGTCTCCTCCGCGAACTACTCTCGACTCCCTCTTCTTCCACTACTATACTGCTACTACTTCTTCTTCTTCTTCTTCTTCTTTCGTTCTCCTTTGGCAACACCTTCTTCTTCTTCTTCTTCTTCTTCTTCTTCTTCTTCTTCTTCTTCTTCTTCTTCTTCGTTCACCTTCTCCTACTACTTTCGTATTCCGCACGTTTCACGTCACTCGGTCGTCGCGTCACCGTGCCTAAAGTTCTTCCTTTTCTTTTTCTTTTTCTTTTTCTTTCTGTTTCTTCTCCGAACGATCCCGTTTCTCGTTCACGTCGTTGATCTTCGATCCTCCTTCTTTCGTCGGCGACTTCTTATTACAACTTTTTTCACCGATAGTCGCCACGATGCTGTTACGTTTTTAGAAACGGCAAGAGAACGACGACGACGACGACAACGACGATAATGACGATGACAACGATGATGACGACGACGACGACGGCGACGACGACGACGACGACGGCGACGACGACGACAATAACGACGACGACGACGACGACGACGACGGCGACGACGACGAAGGCGACAGCAACAACAGGAGCAGTGCGTACATCGTGCGCGTGCGGGTGGTAAACGAAGAGTGAAAAAAAGAGAAAGAGAGAAAGACAAAGAGAGAGAGAGAGAGAGAGAGAGAGAGAGAGAGAGAGAGAGAGACAGGGATAGATTGACAGAAACGAAGAAAGGAAAAGGGAGAGGGCGAGGCGGTCGGTGAAAGAGAAAGAGAAAGAGAAAAAGAAAGAGTAAGAGGAAAGAAAGAAAGAAAGAAAGAAAAGAGAGAGAGAGAGAGAGAGAGCGTGCGTATGCGTGGACGAGAGAATGAGAGAGGAAGGACCGCGGGGGTCGGGGGGTTGTTGTCCTACGAAAGAATTTCAAAAAGAGAGAGAGAGAACTCGCGATGCTCTTATATATCTCTTCTCTCTCTTGTTTCCTCGCTCTCGATATTACTAATCTTTATAATATATATATATATGTATATATTATATATAATAATATATATATATATTCGCGGATGTCGTCGCGTAATATCATCGATGAATAAGTACACACGCTACGAGACGCTCGACTCTACTGCACCGGCCGTGCGTGCGTCGTTCTAACCCAGGCTTGTTTCCCCCTCCTCCCACCCATCCGCCGCCCGACTCACCCACTCCACGAGCAGCCCATCCAAATTCTCCGTCGTTAAGCGCATGCGCGAGCATTCGTTCGCCGTTCGCCGCCCACTACCATATACGGCCTCTCCTCTCTGCGTGCGCGCGTGCCTCTTCCCTTCGACAGAGAGAGAGAGATACGCATGGCGGTTGGATAACTCAGGAACGGAATAAGTATTCGTCGTCGCCCCGCGATTTCTGCTTCCTACGAATTATTATAATAATAATAATAATAATAATAATTATTATTATTATTATTATCATTATTTTATTATTATTATTATTATTATTATTATTATTATTATCATTATTTTTTTAATTATTATTATTATTATTATTATTATTATTATTATTATTATTATTATTATTATTATTATTATTATTATTATTCTCTTTTTGGCTTTGTTCATCTCAATGTATTTTTTTTCTTCCTTCTTCCTCTATTACTTGTGGGTTTTTACAAATGTTTTTCTTTTTCTTTTTCTTTTTTAATTCAATTCGTCAGATTTTTTCATCATTCTTAGAAACGAAGTTTAATGTTACGAAGGAAAACGAAATTTTAGATTCGTATTCGTAATTGGTTGCTTTAAGGTGGCACTCGCATCGTTTCGATATAAACATTGTTGATCGTAAGTTACGAACGAAACGTATTCGTTCGACTTTTCAGCGAGACGTCACAACGCCATGTTTGTCGTTTAACGCGCGAAAATCAAATTTTGCTAGTATGATTAATTTGCGATCGATCGAGTCTCGTTTTTTCTGTTTGTCTTTTTTCTTTCTCGGAGATATCAAACTTTGGGAAAGATAAAAAAAGACTCGCGTCGCACGATGTTTGTTATATTTGCTTTGTGATACGTCTAGAAGTAAATTAATTTGAATGTTCTTTTTGAAAGAACTCGATTCCTAACGAACGTACAAAGAAAAAGCATTTGAGTGTAATAACCCATACGTATTCATTTTAATACCGATGCTTACGAATTGATGCATGCAAGTGTTAAGTGTTCGGTGTAACAACATATATCCTTGACGCCTATGTTTTATGATCCATAACATATCGTTACACTTAACATAGCTAGGATAAGTGGGTCATGTCTGCTTCCTTCGAGAGAAGAGACATACAGACTGTAAATCTTAAGAACGAGCGTGGGAAATATAATATATTGGTATGTAAGTGTCGAACTTTGGTCGTTTTCGGTATCTCCTTCATCAAAAATTTTATCTTCGAAGTTGATGAATGATTCAAAAAAGAAAAAAAAAGCGAAGAAAAGAAAAAAGAAGGAAAACGAAAAAAATGAAAAATAAAAGGGAAAAAAAAAGAAAAAAAAAAGAAAAAAAAAATAATTTCTCGTCTAACGACTTAAGGCTCGCTTAGAAACTCGTTATACAAAAGGGACTATTGTAAAGTAATGTTACAAAGGTAGTTAGTAGTTAATAGTCGATTCGTAGATCGAGCCACACTAAAGACACGTCGGTTCGAAAAGAAATAGATATTTACCGAAGTGTTTCAAAAACATTCACTTAATTACCGTACGTCTTTCATTTTCTTACGACCATAATCGTTTGGTATGCAAAGAAACGTAAAACCTAATTACGGACTCTCGTGAATCGTACAAAAGAGTTTTCCTAAGATAATATCTATTGCAATCTTTCTATCGTTGTGATTGTAACATCACTTACGAATCATTATAATTTAGAAAAAAAAAGAAAAGAAAAAGGAAAGAAGGACATTCTCAGACTAATTTACTCCATTAGCTGGAGGGATCAATGATCTTTAATTTCTTTGTATAAAAGAAAAAAAGCGAAAGAAAAAAGAGAAATTATAAACGCAACAAAAAGAAATAAGGATTGAACGAAGACAGACGGACAGAGATGTTGAATATTTTCTCATAGAACGTAACGGCCCCTCCCTATCTCGAAACGATACATTGCATCAACGCATCGACGTCGTACAATCTCAGAACAGTATATACATATGTGTATGTATATGTATACATGTATATACATATATATATGCCTCCGAATGCATAATTAATAATTCTACCTACTTGCTTTCAATCTACCTTCATGTGTCGCATCTAAAGCAGATAATATTGAACCTCCGCATCTCTCGAGAGCAAACGGATAACAACGATACGATGAATATTGACTTTTTCTTTTCATTTTGTCACGTATGCATGTATATATGTATGTATGTATATGTATGTAAATACGTATACTTGCATGCTTGATATATTCTTCGTATCACTCGTTGTAATGAACAGTAATTAGTTATATTCATCGCTGTCAATAATCACGTAGTAGCCTTATCGATATCAATCAATGTAAGTACGTGCCTTTTAATAAATGCATCGAGTAACATTTATTATTCATAATTAATGATTTATATATTACGGTAGTCCAAAAATTTCTAAAAGTGATATTAAAAATCGATTACTCTTCTCTTCCTTGACTTTTTAAATTAATCTCTTTCTTTTACTTTTTCTTTTTCAGAATATAAAACTACCTGGATGATTTTTGAAAAAATTAATCACTCTATCGATTCAAAATGTAAGATTACGAAGTTTCAAAACTTTGATATTATAAATCTGAGAAATAACGTTGTGTCGGTGTTTTTTATTTTTTTCTTTTTTTTTTAAATAAAATTTATTAGAAGACAACGAAAGTTTTCTTAACGCAATTCTAGTAGCAAGGAGTGTTGAGAGAGAACGACAGGAAAAAGTATTCCATAATCGGAAAGTTTACTGTTAGATCGATTGACGCAGGGTACTTGGATTGTATCTTTAAAAGGAATGGAAATCCTACTGATCGTCGATCTTCGAAAGTACGCGTGGGTGCATTTTGGTGTCGGTCTTTGGCTTGATCTTAAAGAAAAAATTTATATATCTGTGTATAACCAAACGTAGCGGTATTATCGGGAAGGACTTTCACGAGGACACTTGAAACTTTCCTCGAGTGAAAACCATTCTCTCTCGTCGAGAGATATGTATTTCGTATTCGCTAGTTGTATATTACTCTTTTATTCGAATCTTTTTTCCCTTCCTCGTTATCGATCAAAATTATTGAAAATAAATTCTTATACTCTTTTTTCAAAATTTAGAAAAAAAAAAAAAGAAAAAGAAAAGAAAAACAAATTTTCGAAACGTTCCAAGTAATAGAATTCATACAGATTTAACATTTACTCCTTGTAAATTGTAATTACTTGTTAATCCAAATCGAGTAAATAAGTTACTCGTTGTAAATTGTAATTTGTCGTTAATCTAAATCGAGCAAATAAGTTACTCGTTGTAAATTGTAATTCGTCGTTGATCTAAATCGAGTAAATAAGTTACTCGTTGTAAATTGTAATTCGTCATTAATCCAAATCGAATATATAAGTAACTCGTTGTAAATTTTAATTCGTCGTTAATAATAAGTCGAATAAGTTAAGTTAATTGTTCTAAGTATAAATGTAAATCATGGTTACATTTAATAAAATATATAAATAAATAATTTCATGAATAATTCACGAAACACTGTTTTATTATATCGATTTCTTAATATCGATTCATTGTCTCATTCCTTCTCTTCCCTCTCTCTCTCTCTCTCTCACTCTTGTATTCATATCAATGTTCCCTCTTACCGATGTCATTCAAACCTTCCTCCCCTCCTAATTATTCTCTTTAGCCTTCCCTTTCTCCATCTCTACTACACTCTCTTTCATCTCTACTCTTCTTTTTTCTAATCAACTCGATTATTACGAAAATGTTCTAAGTCAAAAACATGAAGTAATTGAGCCGATCGTTTAACTTCTAATTATCTAATTATTCTCAATAAAGAATTATATATGAGTTTGGAAATAATCATTAACTTCATTTTTTCGAGTCAGTTCATTCTTACTTTTTTTACTTAAACTTCTTTTTTAAGATCGATGAAAAGAGTACGATTGGAATACGATCGAGAATCGACGCTGGATCGATTTCGTCATTCAACTTCAAATTATCTAATTATTTCCAGTAGAGAACGAACGTATGAATTAGTTAAATGTGACATTCGAAAATGATCGGTTTTTTTTTCGGTTTTTGATCCATTTTCTTTTTTTTTTTCCTTTTCTTAAGATCGATGAAACAACAAATCCGATATGAAAAAGATCGAAAATGTTATGCTGGGCCGATTCCATCGTTTAACTTTAAATTATTTAATTATTTTCAATGAAGAATTATTACCAGAGTTAGACGTGACGCTTGTAAATAATTTATTAGCTTCTTTTTTTTTTTTGTTTATTTATTTCTTTCTTTTTTCTTAAGATCGATGAAACGAATCCGATTTGAAAACATCGAGAATCGATGCTGGACCGATTCCGGAGGCTGTGCTGTCGCCTTACCATTCTCCCACGGGCGTTACCTTCTATGCCGTGTATCCAGCGCCTACACAAGTATATTGGTTAATGTAAAGTAACGTTGACGTCACATATCCATACATGGCCCCATCGCGGGATCACGTGGGTGTCCTGCGTTATAAATTATTTCTCTTTCTGTTTTCTTTTTACTTTTATTATTATTTATTTTTTCTTTTTTTATTATTCGTCTTCTTTCTTCTTCTCGATGTCTCTTCACTCTTTCTCTCTCCCTCCCTTTTTCTTTTCAGATCAAAAGACACATTCTATTTTATATAATAACTTCGAGGAATAGACCTTCTTTCCAATTTTGTCTTCGACCGATCGACCCACGTAAACTCGAGATTCATTTGCAAAATAAAAAAAAAAAAAGAAAGAAAAAAACGTCAATCTCCTATTCTTGTTCCTCGATGTCGTTCGATGGATTTAATTTATTTAATTAAAACTAATTAGAATGACGCGTCGATCGTTCGAGGAGAATAGAAACACTTTGACCTTGAATCGTTAATGAATTATTTTACAGTTTTTTCGAGAATGACTTTTTTTTTCTTTCTTTTTTATTGAAAACATTATTGCAGTTCTAATACGGATTTCCTTTTTTGATGTTACGAGATTGGAACTACGTAACGCAATGGTACATTTGCGAAATTGGAAAAAAAAAGATACAGACATGTCGATCTTTCATTTTTGTTCTTCGTTATCGATCGATGGGACTAACTTATTCAATTAAACTTAATTGGGATGACGTGTTGATCGAGGAGAAGAGAAACATTTTGACCTTCAATTTAGAATGAATTATATTACAAATTTTCTTTGTGAATGACCACTTCTTCTTTTCAATAAATAAAAAAAGAAAAAAAGAAGAAGTTATTGCATTTCTAATACGTTTGATTATTTCCTTTTTCTTTTAGTGTTATTAGAATAAAACTTAGTAAGGCAATACGATAAAAAATTTTTTTACTTTCCGTAAGAAATAATCTTACTGTTCGACAAAATCGGCGGACATATGAAAACAGGCAAAAGAAAAAAAAAAAAAAAAAAAAAAAAATATTTTGTGCGTTGTCTTTGCTAATAAATTTTAAATAAATAAATTTGTCTCTTACCATTTGTTCTTCTCGATCTTGCATGATGAACACTCCATTAATGGATCCTTAATTTATCCTGAAGAACTACAACTACCATTTCCTTTTTAAGGGTTAAAGAATGTTTTCATTTGTGTTCGTCTCTAATAGAACAGCAAACTTCACTTTCACCGATTAAGGCAAAGAGCGATATATTTTATTAAATTAATATTAGATATTTTCAATTTGATTCATTAAAATATCGAATAATGAATCTTACAATTTATTTGTTCGTTTAATACGTAACAAAGAGTAAACGTATATATATATATATATATATATATATATATTTTTTTTTAATAAAAAAATAGTACATATATATTACAACGTGACTTAAATAAACAACTAATGCTGATCACTTGTCACTAAAACTTAAATACTAAGACAATATGAAAAATTCGCGACCTTTAACTTTCACTTTAAGAGAATGTAATATAATTTATACATTAAAACAGAAAAATATCCTGAATTTCTCACATTGCCCTAATATAACGGTATCAACAAATAATCAACAAAAAGCTGACTTTACGATGAACTTACGATGAAGATTATACAGATTTGTGTTGGATGATAAAAGAAAGAAAAA